>NW_024750852.1:4364054-4371554 GCF_018991925.1 Homarus americanus
CTAATAAAGTCATCAAACACAAAAGTCATTAATACAAAGTCATCAACATACGTCATCAACACAAAGTCATCAACACAAAAGTCATCAATACAAAAGCCAACACAAACAGTCATCAACACAAAAGTCATTAATACAAAAGTCATCAACATAAAAGTCATCAACACAGAAGTCATCAACACAAATGTCATCAACATAAGTCAAACACAAAAGTCATCAATACAAAAGTCAACACAAAAGTCATCAACACAAAAGTCATTAAATACAAGTCATCAACATAAAAGTCATCAACACAAAGTCATCAACACAAAAGCCAATACAAAAAGTCAACACAAAAGTCATCAACACAAAAAGTCATTAATACAAGTCATCAACATAAAAGTCATCAACACAAAGTCATCAACACAAATGTCATCAACATAAGTCATCAACACAAAAGTCAACACAATAACCATGAATACAAAAGTCAACACAAAAGACATCAACACAAGTCATTAATACAAGTCATCAACACAAGTCATCAACACAAAAGTCATCAACACAAAAGTCATCAACACAGAAGCCATTAATCCAGTCATCAACACAAAAGTCATCAACACAAAAGTCATTAGTACAAAAGTCATCAACACAAAAGTCAACACAAAAGTAATCAACACAAAAGTCATTAATACAAAAGTCATCAACACAAAAGTCATCAACACAAAAGTCATCAACACAAAAATATCAACACAAAAGTCAACAACACAGAAGTCATTAATCCAAAGCATCAACACAAAAGTCATCAACACAAAAGTCATTAATACAAAAGTCATCAACGCAAAAATCAACACAAAAGTCATCAACACAGAAGACATTAATATAAAATATCAACACAAAAGTCATCAACACAGAAGTCATTAATGCAAAAAGTCATCAACACAAGTCATCAACACAAAAGTCAACACAAAAGTCATTAATACAAAAGTCATCAACACAAAAGTCATCAACACAAAAGTCA
Source organism: Homarus americanus (assembly GCF_018991925.1). Lineage (NCBI taxonomy): Eukaryota > Metazoa > Arthropoda > Malacostraca > Decapoda > Nephropidae > Homarus > Homarus americanus. Next base: position 4,365,049 of record NW_024750852.1, read on the forward strand.
TCAATGCAAAAGCAGTAATACAAAAGTCATCAACACAAAAGTCATCAACACAAAAGTCATCAACACAGAAGTTAGCCACAAGTCATCAACACAAAAGTCAACAACACAAATGTCATCAACATAAGTCATCAACACAAAAGTCATCAACACAATAACCATGAATACAAAAGTCAACACAAAAGACATCAACACACAAGTCATTAATACAAGTCATCAACACAAGTCAATAACACAAAAGTCATCAACACAAAAGTCATCAACACAGAAGTCATTAATCCAAAGTCATCAACACAAAAGTCATCAACACAAAAGTCATTAATACAAAAGTCATCAACACAAAAGTCATCAACACAAAAGTAATCAAACAAAGTCATTAATACAAGTCAACACAAAAATCAACACAACACAAAGTCATCAACACAGAAGACATTAATACAAAAGTCATCAACACAAAAGTCATCAACACAGAAGTCATTAATGCAAAAGTCAACACAAAAGTCATCAACACAAAAGTCAACACAAAAGTCATTAATACAAAAGTCATCAACACAAAAGTCATCAACACAAAAGTCATCAATGCAAGTAGTAATACAAAAGTCATCAACACAAAAGTCATCAACACAAAAGTCATCAACACAGAAGTCATTAATACAAAAGTCATCAACACAAAAGTCATTAATATAAAAAGTCATCAACACAAAAGTCATCAATACAAGTCATCAACACAAAAGTCATCAACACAAAAGTCAACACAGAAGTCATTAGTACAGAAGTCATCAATACAAGTCATTAATACAAAAGTCATCAACACAAAAAGTCATCAACACAAAAGTCATCAACACAGAAGTCATAATTACAAGTCATCAACACAAAAGTCATCAACACAAAAGTCATTAAATAAAAGTCAACACAAAGTCACTCAAACACAAAGTCATCAACACAAATTATATCAACACAAACGTCATCAACACAGTCTTAATACAAGCCATCAACCAAAGTCATCAACACAAGTTATTAATACAAAAGTCATCAACACAAAAGTCATCAACCCAAAAGTCATCACTACAAAAGTCATCAACACAAACCCATCAACACAGAAGTCATTAATACAAAATTCATCAACATTAAAAGTCATCACAAAAGTCATCAACACAAAAGTCATCAACAACAAAAGTCAATAATAAAAAGTCATCAACACAAAAGTCATCAACAAGAGTCATTAATATAAAAGTCACTAATACAAAAGTCAACATAAAAGCCATCAATACAAAAGTCACCACACAAAAGTCACACACAAAAGTCAACACAAAAGTCATCAACACAAAAGCCATCAACACAGAAGTCATTAACACAAGTCATCAACAATAAAAGTCATCAACACAAAAGTCATCAACACAAAAGCCGCAAATATAAAAGTCATCAACACAAAAGTCATCATACAAAGTCATCAACACAAACGATATCAACACAACGTCATCAACACAGAAGTCTCAATACAAAAGTCATCAACGCAAAAAGCCATCAACACAGAAGATATAATACAAAAGTCATCAACACAAAATCCATCAAAACAGAAAGTCATTAATATAAATTCATCAACACAAAAGTCATCAACACAAAAGTCATCAACACAAAAGTCATCAATACAAAAAGTCATCAACACAAAAGTTAAAATTCAATGAAAAATCAACAGAAAAGACTTAGTACGTAATTGGTCCACTCAGAGGGAAGGGGGAGGAGGGACGAGGGATGAGGGAGGAGGATAGACGGATGAAGGAGGAGGGATAGAGAAAGAAGGAGAGGAGGAGAGAGGGAGGAGAGGAGGGAGAGCAGGAGAGGAGGAAGGCGAGGTCAGCTCTGAAGGCCAGCATCAAGTCTGTACCGCGACGAGCTGTTTGTTTTACCCTTCCTCCCTCTAGTGACACAGGTCAGGTGAGAGGGTGAGAGGGAGGAGGAAGGAGAGAGGTGAAGAGGGAGAGGGGGGCAAGGAGATGAGTGGGTGAAGGAACAGAGAAGATGATGAGAGAGACGGAGGGAGTAGATAAATGGTGGACGTGAGGGGAGAAAAGGAAGAGAGAGAGAGAGAGAGAAAAATTATTATTCTGGCTTATCTTCATTGGTATATATTTTACGGTTCTCATAAATTATATTGTTTAGAGAACATAAACTTCTCTCTCCGCTTAACTATGCAGCATTCAGTGACTGTTGCCCTCATAGTCCATGTTCGCGAGTGTTGTTGCTTTAGCAGCAACAACTTGTTCTTCTCAAGACAGCACAGCATTGCCACTCTTCTCAACTACTAATACTACTATTACTACTACACATAAAGTAAAATGTGGCCTCCAGCCTCCCCCCAATACCCACACCTTCGCCGTCATTTCATTGCCTTAATATTAAAATATCCTAATACATAAGTAGCTACCCTGGCTGTGTTGAATTAATTCAAGCCGCAGATCTATGAGGCATTCAGTGACTGTTGCCTCATAGTCAATATTTCACTGTTCCCTTGAGGCAAAGCAGTGCAGACCTAAACAGAGAGAAGGACAGTCGACATTCAACCTGGCTGCAACGTACCTTCTGGCTGCTGCTTTGTTCAGATAACAACACAGTCAGTCTTACGTAGGAACATCTTAAACTATCCCGCCAGAGGTTTGAGAACACCAGAGGAGAGTAGCTGCTCGATCCACATTCGAATTCTATCCCCATACGCCTGTTCTTGCTATTCTCGTTCCTCTTGTGTGCAGCATCGAGAGCTAGGTTACAATGACATGCGGCCATGGGTTCGAATATCCTGATGTCAAAGAAGGCCTGCTGTCCCCGTATCCAGAATCCCTGACGACCACGTCCACAAGGCATCATTAAATGTGTTTGAAGTCCCGGGATGGAGATTTTCCACCGTCCAATGAAAGGAGGGTTGGTTCCACCATGATGTCTTGGCAGATTTCCCTTACATGTTTACAGACATCCCGCTTCGTTATGCCTTATGTGACACAATAAGTGGTCGATATCGTATGGTAAGCCACACACGCATTGGGAGGGCAAACCTTCTACTGGCTTCCAAGTACCTTAGAGCAATGGCATCTGTAAATTCTTGTTTATTAAGGCTGAAGCCCTTATCGGTAACGTTGTTAGCCATTTCAGGCGCCCACCTCCCGTAACTATGGCTACTTTTTTTTTCTTTCACGTCCCAAAGCACTTGCAGCATCAGTTGCTGCAGCTTTATCACAGTTGTTCTGCCGTTCTGTCGTAATGGACCGTCGAAACTTGTTTAATCTGTTGGTATCCAACTCTCTTGCATTTTGAGCGAATATGTGTTGTGTGATGGCTGCCGTGAGCCGAACAGAGTTCTGTGTTTGGTGGTCGCAATGAGTGATTTTTGGTGGGGTTAAGAAGCTTTCACTAGTGTTGGAATAAAAGGCGACTATGATAGCTTCTTCCAGAGGGTGGAGGAGGTCCATATCAGGATAGTGCTCATCAGGTAGTTCCAGCAATGCTTGATCTCCGTGGATGAATGCCGCAAAAGCCGCATGCGGCTCTGTTAGCAATATCCGACAGAACTTTTGATTTTCTTCACCCACTCAGTTACCTTTCCTGTTAAGTACTCGGTGTTGATATCATTCAAAGCCATAACGGCTGCCACACACTACCAATCCGTTATCTCCAGCACCCAAGACGCCGAGAGGTGCAAACAAGATAACAGGAGGAGACCCTTATGCTTACCCTGACAACACCTGCTTCAAGTCTACGGACCACCTGGCGGACAGACCAGTACTGACCACCTGGCGGATGACCTGTGTACCGACCACCTGGCGGATGACCTGTACGGCCACCTGGCGGATGACCCGTGTACTGACCACCCGGCGGATGACCCCAGTACCGACCACCTGGAGGATGACCTGTGTACTGACCACCAGTGATGACCTTAACTGACCACCTGGCGGATGACCTGTGTACTGACCACCTGGCGGATGACCGTACCGACCACCTGGCGGATGACCTGTGTACTGACCACCTGGAGGATGACCTGTACTGACCACCTGGCGGATGACCCCACTGACCACCTGGCGGACAGAACCTGTGTACTGACCCACCTGGCGGATGACCTGTGTACTGACCACCCCGCGGATGACCTGTGTACTGACCACCTGGCGGATGACCTGTGTACTGACCACACCTGGCGGATGACCTGTGTACTGACCACCTGGATGACCTGTGTACTGACCACCTGGCGGATGACCTGTGTACTGACCACCTGGCGAATGACCTGTACTGACCACCTGGCGGATGACCTGTGTACTGACCACCTGGAGGATGACCTGTGTCACTGACCACCTGGCGGAACCTGACCTACTGACCACCTGGAGGATGACCTGTGTACTGACCACCTGGCAGATGACCTGTGTGCTGACCACCTGGAGAACCCACCACCAACACACCACCCGATGACCTGTGTACTGACCACCTGGCAGATGACCTGTGCTGACCACCTGGCAGATGACCTGTGTACTGACCACCTGGCGGATGACCTGTGTACTGACCACCTGGAGGATGACCTGTGTACTGACCACCCTGGCAGACCTGTGTACTGACCACCTGGCGGATGACCTGTGTGCTGACCACCTGGCGGATGACCTGTGTACTGACCACCTGGAGGATGACCTGTGTACTGACCACCTGGCGGATGACCTGTGTACTGACCACCTGAGTGAATGACCTGTGTACTGACCACCTGGAGGAGATGACCTGTGTACTGACCACCTGGCACGGATGGCCTGTGTACTGACCACCTGGACGGATGACCTATGTACTGACCACCTGGCGGATGACACATGTACTGACCACCTGGAGGGATGACCTGTGTACTGACCACCTGGCGGATGACCTGTGTACTGACCACCTGGGGATGACCTGTGTACACAGCCACCTGGCGGATGGCCTGTGTACTGACTACCTGGCGAGATGGCCTGTGCCTGACCACCTGGCAGATGACCTGTGTGCCCAGCCACCTGGCGGATGACCTGTGTACTGACCACCTGGAGACCCAGACCTGTGTACTGACCACCTGGCAGACCCGTGTACTGACCACACAGGAGATGACCTGTACTGACCACCTGGCGGATGACCTGTGTACTGACCACCTGGAGGATGACCTGTGTACTGACCACCTGGCGGATGACCTGTGTACTGACCACCTGGAGATGACCTGTGTACTGACCACCTGGCGGATGACCTGTGCCTGACCACCTGGCGGATGACCTGTCACTGACCACCTGGAGGCAGGCCTGTGTACTGACCACCTGGAGATGACCTGTGTACTGACCACCTGGCAGATGACCTGTCCTGACCACCTGGAGGCCTGTGTACTGACCACCTGGATGACCTGTGTGCTGACCACCTGGAGGACCACCTGTGTACTGGCCAGGGTGTAGGCAGGGTGAGCAGGGTGAAGGCAGGGTAGGGGTGAAGGCCGAGAGGGCCGGGTGAGGGGCCGGGTGCCTAACAGGGCAGTGGCGTGCCCAATGTATGTATGTATGGCAATGTATGTATGTATGTATGTATGTATGTATTAACAACTCGGGTGAACTATGACCTCCATTCACCTGTTCTGTACAAATGGTTTATTTAATTTTAATTCATACAATTTTGATCCAAACACAGGACTCCCTACTCTCTCCACCCCTCTCCTCTCACTCTCTCCTCTCTCCTCTCTCCCACTCTCTCCCACTCTCTCACCTCCCACTCTCTCCTCTCTCACTCTCTCCCTCTCTCACACTCTCTCCCTCTCCCACTCTCTCTCCTCTCTCCCCTCTCTCCTCTCTCACCTCTCCCTCTCTCCCTCTCTCTCCCTCTCTCCCTCTCTCCCTCTCTCTCACTCTCTCCCTCTCACTCTCTCCCCTCCTCTCTCCTCTCTCTCCCACTCTCTCACTCTCTCTCACCTCTCACTCTCTCACTCTCTCTCCCCACTCTCACTCTCTCCTCTCTCCCTCTCTCTCTCTCTCTCTCTACTCTCTCTCTCTCTCCTCTCTCACTCTCTCCTCTCTCCCCTCTCTCACTCTCTCCCTCTCTCACTCTCTCCCCTCTCACTCTCTCTCCCTCTCTCTCACTCTCTCACTCTCTCACTCTCTCCTCACTCTCTCCCACTCTCCTCTCTCCTCTCTCACTCTCTCTCTCTCTCACCTCTCCCTCTCTCCTCTCTCTCCCACTCTCCACACTCTCTCCCTCTCTCTCACTCTCTCTCACTCTCTCCCCCTCCTCACTCTCTCACCTCTCCTCCTCTCCCTCTCCCTCCTCTCCTCTCTCCCCTCCCTCTCCTCTCTCTCCTCTCTCCACTCTCTCCTCTCTCTCCCTCTCTCCTCACTCTCTCTCTCTCTCACTCTCTCCTCTCTCCTCTCTCCTCTCTCTCACTCTCTCACTCTCTCTCACTCTCTCTCCCACTCTCTCCTCTCTCCCTCTCCCTCTCCTCTCCTCCTCTCACTCTCTCTCCTCTCTCACTCTCTCCTCTCTCA
>NW_024750852.1:4379054-4381554 GCF_018991925.1 Homarus americanus
TGTCTGTGTGGTGTGTGTGTGTGTGTGTGGAGATCCTCACTCCCCTGTTGTTGGTCTACAGGTAATCTTATTAAGGCTGGAATCAAGAGTCACGGGCTCCAGGTGTAAGCTCATTAAACCCCTGATTTACTTGAGATAATCACCATCCACTAGTAATAACCAGAAATTACCAAGGTGTAAATTAATTCAAAGGTGTAATGATCGATTATCTGCATTAAAAACAATAAAGAGAGAATTATATCATTACCCAGAATTATTCCTCAGATTATAGAGTTAAATTATTGATTATTATCAGAATTAAAACAAACCACATATTATATAAATAAATAATAATAATTCCGGAAATTCTAGTGATTATAAACATTATAAACACTGGTAGTAAAGATAATATATATACAGTACCTTGGTTACATAACTTATTAGGAAGTTTTCTTATTTTTCGGTGATTTTTTATTGATGTTATAAAGACCAACTCGGGTTAATGTTTTAGGCTGTTATTAGGATGAGTTCTTGGAGTTTGTGTTGTGTTTAGTTTTGTTATTTTTTGGGGGGGGGGGGTAATTTTGTGTCCAGAAGGGTAAGCCATCGTTAATGAGGTAAATATTGAAGTGTGTGTGTGTTAATAGACAGTTCTACGGATGTATATTTGTACTTGTATATACGCATTTACTCACGCACACACACACACACACACACACACACACACACACATCAAACTCTCTAAGTCTCCATAAATGTTTTTTTTTACTTCCAGTTGTATCGAAAAATTGAACATATTATTATTATTATTTTTTCTGTCCGATACTGAAGCCTCTCATAACGTTACCAATAAAATAGAATTTCCCCTTTTTTTAGGCTTTATGCAAATTGAGAGGCATTTTTGCTTACTAATTCAACTCATGAATGTATATTGTGTGAGTGAACACATTTGGATGATGCTTACTAACACATATTCTTTTGCAGTTCAGAGTTGTAAAACATAAAGTGAGAGAGAGAGAGAGAGAGAGAGAGAGAGAGAGAGAGAGAGAGAGAGAGAGAGAGAGAGAGAGAGAGAGAGAGAGAGAGTGTTACTCGATTCAGAAGGTTCGATTAACAGTGTGTGTGTGTGTGTGTGTGGCGCTTTTAAGAGAGGAATATAGTGGCGCAGGTGAGTTTAGAAATGATTTAGTGTGTAGAGAGATTCACGTGTACTGTGTTTTGACGGCAGTGAGAGAAAGTCCCATTATATTAGGTTGAATTAATGGCGCTTGTGGTGATTCAGTACTGGCACCGTGAAAGCTGAATGAACCATGAAAGGAATAAGGTGTAAAGGAAGTTAGAAATGTGTTCGTGTGACCAGGGAATTATCGGGCGTTTCGTGCGTATGGACAAATTTTGATTATGCTCACTGACGGGCCCATGTAAACAAGAAATCTCACTTCAGTCGGCTCGATCAGTGGCGCGTGGGAGGGAGGGAGGGGGGTAGGGGGGGGGGCGTTTAAAGCTGTATGTACCATTATATGACTATAAAGGTGCATAGGAAGATTAGAGGGGCGTTAATACCCCATAACATCACATAAGCCTATCTTGGGCACCCTGAGATAGTTATAACTGGAGATATTTGTCCGTTCGTGGCTGTTCGATCAGACACGCTCGTTACCCAACTGAGCCAACTTTCTTATCGACAGTTATGCAAAGCCAACAGATGAATAATAATAATAATAATAATAATAATAATAATAATAATAATAATAATAATAACCTCAATAATGTCATAATATATTTCCCCGAGAGTGTGGGCACCCAGGGGAGCTCCCACGTCATTAGGCTAATAATGACAAAATTATAGTAGCATTTTTTTTTTATCGTATGTATAATTTATCACTTTTTGGGGTTGCTGTCAAAGTGGAGTTATTACTGCGCTATACTGATGGTGTGATGGTGTATGGTGTGATGGTGTATGGTATGATAGGATTAACATGTATGTTTTTTGGTATGTATGTTTGAGGATATTTGTGGTGTGTGTGTGTGTGTGTGTGTGTGTGTGTGTGTGTGTGTGTGTGTATTATGGGTGGGTTGTTTTATATGTTTTGTTTTGTTTTTTAATGATTTCCGTGTAGTTGAGGAATGAATAAACACACACACACTTACATACTACCTATCTACTACCACCTACCCCACACACACACACACACACACACACACACACGTCCCGGACCAAACTTCAATTTCATATATTAATAGCTATAAATATTAATGAACAACATAATTGCATCTGAACGATTCTACTGATCATCCAATATAACAAATACCCATCTTTTTTTTTTCTATAAATTGACAACAAAAATGTAACTTATAAATGATTATTGAGATTCATCGATAAATTATATAGAATATGTATATTAGGTATCTGTAAATTAGTATAAATGAAAGGAAAATATAAGTCACTCTTTGTGTAATAATGAATGGCAGTAAATATTTTATAGTTTTTTTTTTTAATTATCTAGATTTTTATCAGTTT
>NW_024750852.1:4386554-4406554 GCF_018991925.1 Homarus americanus
GTACTGTAAGAACATTCATGGTATTTTATGGTAGGTGACATGAACACAATGGTAATAACAGTATATTAGGGAACAAAAGCAGAACTCGGGAGATGAGGCTGAACGAGAACGACTTTTAACTTCGCAGAGAACTTTGTGGGTAACTTTGTAGCTAAGATTGCAGGGAACAGTGCCAGGAATAATGCAGGAGACACTACAGGGAACAATGCAGGGAACAATGCAGGGAACAATGTAGCTGATAGTAATTGGAGGACTCGAAGAATTAAGTAGCAGAAACGTCTTCAGGAAGCGGCGACCACTTGATCTATTGCTTGACACTGCACTAAATACTTTCTATCAAAATTTATCACTAGCAAATCTACGGACTTGGCGCACCCACATTCAACTACAAACATTATTATAAAATTCACCTTAGAAACTCTATTGTCATTTTAGATTAAGTTTGGTTAGGTTAATATTCAGGTTAAATAAGCTGGGGGTTGTATTTTTCAGGTGATCCCAAAATATTTAGTCATTCTCTGTATCACAGTGTTAATGCGTCAACACACACACACACACACACACACACACACACACACACACACACACACACACACACACACACACACACACACACACACACACACAATAATATACACACACACACACACACACACACACACACACACACACACACACACACACACACACACACACACACACACACACACACACACACACACACACAAGATCACTGAACAAGGTTAGAAATTTACCTCATAAATCGTCTAAGTGAAGCTGATCTGTGCAGCCCGCTACACACACGACTCCCCGTCCCACAAATACGACTGTGTCAACCTCACCCAGGGAGACTCGCCCACATACCTACTAACCTTTTACCGAGATTACCACGGCCATCCTTCTGAAGATCTGGTGTGAGGGAAAGAGAGAGAGAAACAGAGAGGGAGGAGGAGGTAGAGTGATGAAGAGAAGTAAAAAGAGGAAGGAAGGAAGAGGAGGAGGGTCAGGTAGAGTGAAGAAGAAAAGGAGAGAGAAGGAGGGAGGAAGAGGAGGTATACGGAGGAAGAGAGTGAGAGCGACAGATAGACAGACTGTTAAAGAGAGTTAGAGTTAGAGAGAGGAATAGACGTGGTACCAAGAGGGAAAGAGAATACGAGGAGGAAGGGCGTAGGAGAGAGAAATACGGAGACTCAGAGAGGAGGAGAGAGTGAGAGGGACGAGGAGGAGGAAGAGGAAAATGTAATGGGACGAGGAGGAGATAGAGGGAGAAAGGGAAGTGGGATAGAGAGTTAAAGAGCTACAATAACAGAAAGAAGGGAATAAGAGAGAGAGTAAAAGAGAGAGTTTTAGCTGCGTCAGGTGTTAAGGGAATTCCCCACCCTTCCTTCTTCATACCCGCTCACCTACCCGCTCACCTACCCGCTCGCCTGTCTACCCGCTCACCTACCCGCTCACCTGTCTACCCGCCCGCTACCTGTGTGTCTTCATTGCCGTCGTACCTGGCTGCCGTCGTACCTGGCTGCCGTCGTACCTGGCTGCCGTCGTACCTGGCTGCCGTCGTACCTGGCTGCCGTCGTACCTGGCTGCCCCACAGTATATAATAAATAAGGCCGCAATATGTCACGTTATGGAAGGTGCCTCAGGTATTGGTCAGTCAGTCGTCGACGCTCCCAGCATCCATGCACATCCACTCTCAACCGCCACACTGTTTCATCCATCCAGATTCTCGTTGATTATTAGCATCCACCTTCGGCTGTCATACCCACATCCAATCTCCCTCTCATCCATCCTCGCCCCCCCCCCCATCCCTCTCCCGCTGCCACCAGCCAATTGTCCATTGGCTCATCTACCGCAGCATCCAATCTCCTCCTCATCCATTCCCTCTCATCCACCAATCAGGGCTCATCCATCGAGGAGACCCGTCAGCCTAGGACACGAAAACTCACCGAGATTCACCTTTTACGAAGATTAAGATGCCTGAAGATGGGAGGAGGAGGAGGAGGAGGAGGAGGCTCAGACCTGACAGAGATGTTGCCACGGGGACGGAAGGAGGTGGTGAGGGGAACTTATTTTCTCGGTGAGGGGGAGAGTCTGAGAGAACATTCTTTTTTTTTCGGCGATGGATGATGAGTAGGGAGGGAAGAATGAGGTAAAGGGGGGGTAAGGGAGAGGAGATGGAAGAAAAGGTGAGGGAGAAGAGGAAGTTGGTGTAGGGAATTTATTTTCTTGGTGAGGAGAGGTTCTGTGGGAGCAATTTTTCGGGGATAGAGAAAAATGGGGGAATGAAGGGACATGGAACAGGTAAGGGAGGGAAGTAAACGAGAAGAAAGAGGGAAAAAGAAATATCTAAATTTGGAAACGGAATTCAGAAAACAGATCTCTTGTTGTGCCCTCCCCCATCTCTCTCTCATCCCCCACCTTCTATTCCGTCTCCTCCACCTTCTTATTCTGTCTCCTCCCTTCTCACAATAGTCAGCATTAACGCCGATAACACCACGAAGATGAGAGAAAGTAACCATGAGAGGGCGAGAGAGTGATAAACGTGAAGAGGGGAAGAGGAGGAGGAGAAGAAAGAAAGAGAGAAGGAAAAAATGCAATAAAGAAAAAAAAGAGAAGTAAAATAACAGTAAAAGTAAAGATAAATTAAGATAAGAAATAACAAGAAACGTGATAACGAAGAAAGAGGAATAATGGAAATGTAATCAAGAAGAAGAAGAGGAATTGGGGGGAACGAGAGAGGAGGAAGAAGAAAAATTAATAAAGGTTAGCTGTGTTGTTATTCACTCGAACACGTCCACAACAGCTGTCAAGGGCCGCTAGCGTATCCCTGAACACTACTAAAATATTTATCATCTCCTCCTCCTCCTCCTCCTCCCCCTCTTCTTCCTCCCCCTGTTACCCCTCCTCCTCCTCCTCCTCCTCCTCCTCCTTCCAACTCACACCAGTCAATCCCTGAGTTGCATCTTGGATTTGCATATGTGACCATTCACTCCCAAGTGCTATGAAAATATTCTCGTCTTCACACATAAAATATCTGAAAAATATGTGAGTTAAGCTCCTATACTGTGAGAAGAAGTCCGCCACTACATGATAAAACATCTCCCTTACGTTTCATAGACAATAAAATCGAATGGCAGTAAATTCGTTGTGTTTTTCGTTTTATTTTTGTGTGGTTGGGAGTGTTTTGCTGGCGAGAAAAACACCCTGTCAGATGTATTCATGAGTTTCTAGTAATGTTTCCTTGTGGAGAATGTCTTTACATGTAGGTTTATTTACAGATGAATGGATTTTGTATAATATTATATATAAATGGATGAACATATATGATATAATTTTTTTATTATTGAAAGTTTTGGATATGAAGGTCAGGCGAAGATACAAGCCAAATAAAGGTAGACATCAATTATCACCTACAGGTTAATTGCTACCTGGTGAGATTATCTTAAAAATGGTGACTTAAATTGATAGTAGTGAGCGTAATGCCTTATATGCTTAGCTAATTCTATTTTAATTAACGTCAGTACAGGTGTATTGTAATGTTCGTAGCACAGGTACAGCATTAACATTAAGGTGAAATAGTCATGTGAGTAAAGATTATTAAATGTTATTGGAGAGGTATGTTCGTCTCTCGTGATTTTGTTTCATGTTCCAATTTTTTCCCACTTCTTTATTTAGGTTTATATATCTATTCATGGGACTTTTAATTAGTATTTATCATTCCATCTCTTATTCTCTTTCGTAAGTCGACCCACGAATATAATTTTATTTTTTTTATAAAAGTCTGACGTAACTTTTTCCATAATACGTTTTCTTTTAATTATCGTGTTTTCTTTTCCATTTTCTTGTTATTTTTTTCTTTCTTCCTTTTTTATATTTTTATTGGTTGTGTTTTATTCCACTATACATTTCCTGGGTAATTTTTATTTTTGTTATTTTATTATTTTGTGGATTTTCTTTTCTTTTATTATTCAAAATCTCGTATGTTTTTTTTTTACGTATCTATTGATGTTTTATGTATCTTTTCCATGGTATTTTTTTAATTTATTCTATTTTATTTCGTTATTTCTTCTATAATTTCGTGTTTATTCTATTCCCTATTTGATTTATCTTTTCTTTCGTCAATTTATCACCAATTATCCATGAAGTCTACCATCCGAAGAGAGAAATTCTGATATTTTTTTTTTATTTATTTATTTTTTTTATAATTCTCTTCTTCATGTCGTGTTTCTCCTTCGTTGAGTCGTGGAGTCAAACTGCCTTCTCTTGCCTTGGCCCATTTCTCATTTCGTCTTTCTTGTCGTTGCTTTTGATCGTCCATTTCGTCTCCTACACACCTCATTCATCACCTTTATGTCACGCTCACCCCTAAGCTCCTCAACCTCTTTTCACCTTCTGCCAGATCCCTTCCTTCCCCCCCCATTTATCTTCCTTTCTCCTCGCCTAATTTTACGCTCTTCACTCTGCCTTTGTTCCCTAGGCTTTTATGGTTCCACACTTGTCACCGATCCGTCTCTGACTCTCTCTCTCTCTCTCTCTCTCTTCGTTTACTATAGTGTCATCAGTCACTTTGTTAATTAGTACAGTGAGTATATAGTTGTCTGGTTAAAGGTAATTACTTCATTAACGAGAGGAAGGAGGAGGAGGAGGAGGAGGAGAGGGAGAAAAGCATGAAGAAGAGGAGGAAGAAGAAGGAAAGAAGGAAGAGTAGAAAGGAAAACATGAACCAGGAGAGATGGGAAAGGGCGATAAAACGAAAGAAGAAGAGGAAGAAAAGAAGATATTATAAAACTGTTAAATAGGACACAAAGAAAGTGGCGATATTGATAATGGTATGAGAGAGAGGGGAGAGAGAGAGAGAGAGAGAGAGAGAGAGAGAGAGAGAGAGAGAGAGAGAGAGAAAGAAAAGAGAGAGAGAGAGAGAGGACCATAATCTGTGAGAAGGAGGAAAGAAAGAGATAGAGAGGACGAAAGGAGAGAAAAAGAGGAGAGGGGGTTGAGAAAGGAGAGATGGGGAGAGAGAGGGGAGAGGCCCTGGGGGTGTACGAGAGAGGTGAGAGGTGAGTTTCCGTGTGTTTATAAGGGAAGTTTATTTATAGATTTAAGAGAAAAGGAGGGAACTATTCCGTCTTCCGTAGTTACTCTGGGATGGGAGGATGGAGGATGGAGGGGTGGAGGGATGGAGGATGGAGGGGTGGGATGGATGGGAGGGATGGGAGGATGGGAGGATGGAGGGATATGATAGGAGGGGACGGGATGTGATGAGAAGGAAGGATGGATAGAAGAATTAAATAGAAGGGGTAAATGAGGCGGGAAAGGTGGAGAGTGAGTAAAGAAAGAAATAAAAAGATATAGAAACAATTGAAAAGTTAGAAAAGGTGATGATAAAGATAGGAATTGAGAGATAGAGAGATAATGAGAGAGAGGAATACAGAGGGAGAGAAAATGAGGAATAGAGAGAGTGTGAGTGTGTGTGTGTGTGAAAGGAATGAGAGATAAATAGAAGAAAAAATAAGAGAAAACGAAAGAAAATTAGAAAGTTACGGTTCTGGAAAGAGCAAGAGAGAGAGAGTAGCCCCAGTGAAAGAGAAATTGGGAATGTCATCTTCTAATCAACATTAATACAGCATGCAAGCCTCCTCCTCCTCCTCCTCCTCCTCCTCCTCCTCCGCCTTGGGAGTGAGGGAGGAGGAGGAAGAAGGAGAGAGAGGTTCATAAAATAGGAAGGCCGACCCAGTAAGTAGCTCGGGGGCCAATATCATCCTCGTCACTTCGCACTTATGAGAAAACTTTCTTGTCTGTAGACGCACGGGCATGCACAGACCGCCAGCCACCCACCCACCCACCCACCCACCCAGCCACCCACCCACCCACCCAGCCTCCCTCAACTTTTGGTCACATGGTCTTGAAGACACTTTACAAGATTGAAAATTTTGTTCCTTTTTGGGGGGTCGGAATTTCATCGTCGTATTGTTGGCGATATTAAACTGAGAGGAGGAGAGAACAGGGGGGAGGGGGGGAGGTGTATTATTAGTGAGGGTGTTTTGTTTATCTCTTGTTGAAGACTTTGTTGTTGTTCGTGGTGTGGAAGTTCCTATAATGTGGAGTTTGTATTTTTGTTCTGTAGTTGGAGTCTTGTATTATTATTATTGTTGTTTGATGTCAACGTTTCAATAATGTTGAGGGGATTTTCTTTTGTTTTTGTTCGCGTTGAAGACTTTGTTTATGACTGTTGTATAATGTTATCGGTCCAGAAATGTGATGTTTTTTGTCATTATTGTTTTCAGAAGACCTTCCAGCTCCCGACGATATTAAACTCAGGAAAGACGTATTATTAGACTTTTGTTTACGTCTCGTTGAAGTCCGTGATAATTTATTGTTGAGACAAAATTAAAAAATATGATATTTTCATTTTGTCAGAATTCCATTAATGTTTTTTTTCTTTTAAATCTAATGTTTTTGTTTATAGTTTCAAAGTTTCAGTAATAATGTTTGTTATGCAGCAGCAGCAGCAGTAGTAGTAGTAGTAGTAGTAGTAGTAGTAGTGGTAGTGGTAGTGGTAGTTCACACTGTGAGAAAGATATTTGAGCAGCGTGACTGTGAGGCAGTACTCCTGGTTGACGCTTCTAACGCATTCAACATAATTAACCATACGGCTACACTGCATAACCTCAAGATCAAGTGTCCAAGCCTTGCAAAAATGTATGTTGAAAACCCCTGTAGGAACCCGACAGACCTCTATATACCCGTGCCCCACCTCACAATAAGCCATTAAACAACCAATGTCAAACAAGTTGCAATTGCTGATGACCAAACTGGAGCAGGAAAAGGGGAAGACATCAAAAAGTGGTGAGACCTGGTAACATCCCACCCAGATGCCAGCAAGTCCTTCCTCATTGTGAAGCCACAACACTTGAACGGGCAATAGAGGTGTTCGGTGGAAGTGAGGTCAAAATAACAAAGGATGGCCAACATCTAGGTGCGGTAATCGGCACGAAGGGCTTCAAGACCGAGTATGTAACGGGAAAGGTGAATGAGTGGGTGAAAGAAATCTAAGCTTTGTCGGATATTGCTAAAACTGAGTCACATACAGCGTTCGTGACATTCACCCAGGGAGTCAGGCATATCTGGAACTACCTGATGCGCACTAGCCCTGATATCGGACTCCTCCTCCACCCTCTGGAAAATGACTGTCCTTCTCTCTTCTTAGGTCTCCATTGCTTTTCCTCGGGGGAACGAGATCTTCGGCCCCTAATCCAAGAACAGTCTCAGACATTGACTATGAGGCAACAGTCACTGAATGCCGCATAGATCTGCAACTAAACTAACTCAGCCAGGGTAGTCACTTTTGTATTTCGATATTAAGGTAATAAAATGTTGGCGAAGGTGTAGCTACAAATGGAGGTTGGAGGCCATGCAACTAAAAAGTCGACCGAGGGAACAACACAGGGAGACCCCGTTGCAATGGCAATGTATGCAATAGGCCTATCAGTGCTCCAACAAGAAATAAAGTATGAAACAACTGGGGTCAAACAAGTGGCATATGCTGATGACCTCACAGGAGCAGGAAAAGTGGAGGACATCAAAAAGTGGTGGGACCTGGTAACATCGCGAGGTCCACAAATAGGGTACCACCCAAACGCCAGCAAATCCTTCCTCATCGTGAAGCCAGATCATTATGATCGGGCTGTGGAGGTTTTCGGCGAAAGTGAGGTCAAAATAACTAAGGACGGCCAAAGACATCTAGGCGCAGTAATTGGCACTACGGACTTCAAGACCCAGTACGTAGGGGGAAAGGTGAACGAGTGGGTTAGCGAAATCCATGCTCTATCGGAGATTGCTAACACAGAGCCACATGCGGCCTTTGCAGCATTCACACATGGAGTCAAGCATCGTTGGAACTACCTGATGCGTACCATCCCTGAGATCCGACCCCTCCTCCACCCTTTGGAAGAAGCAATCAGTGTCAAGTTCATTCCCAAACTAGTGAAACACCACGACTTAACCCCAGTAGAAAGAACACTTCTTGCACTTCCACCAAGACTGGGAGGGATGGGACTAACTAATCCAGAGGAGATTGCTGACTCTGAACATCAAAATTCACTTAAGCTCACGGCAGCCCTCACTGACCACATAATAGCCCAGAATGCAACAGGGGAAGTGGACACCAGCGAAGTTAATAAGATCCGTAGATCCATTACAACAGATCGGCAGCACTGCCAAAATGACATGTTGCAGCAATTATTGCTGCAGGTTCCAGAAAATCTGACAAAAAAAATAGCTATAGCGCAGGAGGTGGGCGCCTCGAACTGGTTAACTACGTTACCGATAAGGGCAAATGGTTTCAGCCTTAACAAACAAGAATTTACAGATGCCATTGCTCTAAGGTACGGTTGGCCAGTAGATGGTTTGCCCTCCCAATGCGTGTGTGGTTATTCCTATGATGGCGATCACGCCATGGTTTGCAAGAAGGGGGGCTTCATATGCATGAGGCATGACGAGGTAAGGGATCTCACAGCAAATATGTTGAAGGAAACCTGCCGGGACGTCATGGTAGAACCGACCCTCCTTCCACTGGATGGCGAGATCCTCCAACACAGGACTTCAAACACATCTAACGAAGCCCGTGTGGACGTCAGTGCTCGAGGATTCTGGACGCGGGGACAGCGAGCCTTCTTCGACATCAGGATTTTTGATCCCATGGCCGTTTGTCACCGTAACCTAGCTCTCGATGCTGCACATAGGAGGAACGAGAACGACAAGAGAAGGGCATATGGGGAGAGAATTCAAAATGTCGATCAAGGCAGCTTCACTCCGCTAGTGTTCACAACCTCTGGTGGGATGGGCCCAAGCGCAAGATGTTTCTACGCCAGACTCGCGGAGCTGATCTCCGAACAGAAGCAGCAGCCCAGAAGTTATGTCACAGCCTGGATGAGATGTCGACTGTCCTTCTCTCTCCTTCGGTCGGCTTTGCTCTGCCTCAGGGGAACGAGAGCTTCTGCCCCTACTCCGTCAACTGCTGCAGATATCGACTATGAGGCTACAGTCACCGAATGCCGCATCGATCTGCGGCTCAACTAATTTAACACAGATAGGATAGTTGCTTATGTATTAGGATAGTTAATATTAAGGTAAATAAATGGTGGCGAAGGTGTGGCTATTGGGGGAGGCTGGAGGCCACGTTTTAAAAAAAAAAAAAAAAAAAAAAAAGTAGTAGTAGTAGTAGTAGTAGTAGTAGTAGTAGTAGCGCAAAACTTCCAATATTATAGTAGTACTTTAATTCCTCTTCCTGAATATTTGTCCCCTTTTTCGTAATTTCATCGAGCTGGTGACGATATTAAACCGGGAGAGGAGGAATATATTAATTGCGTTTTTGTTGCTCTTTCTTGAGAGACTTGTTGTAGTTTTCGTCTGGCGTAGAAGTTTTAATTATGCCGTGAATAGAAGGACGAAGTGGAGGCTTATCCAGGCACAGTATGGTGTTCTGGTGGTGTTAAGTGAGGGTTAGGTTAAGTTAGGTGAGGGTTTCAAATATGTTGTTACATACAAAACGAATGAAATATTTAGTCTTGAATATTATTAAAAATTGTATTCGTGTTATTTATTAGACAGATATGGAAATGGTGAGTAACAGAGAGAGAGAAAGAGAGAGAGAGAGAGACCTATTAGAATACAGGAACTAGGATGATTAATTCCTCCAGTTACGAAATCGCTCATTGTATCGATTAGAGGACCCCCCTTAGTGAATTGTTGGCCTAAAGAAAATGGAGTTTATTTGATTTATTTTTTCGATGAATAACTAAAATAAATATGATAATAAGGGGGGGGGGTAAGTTGCAGTGTTAATAGACAGATGGATAGTGAGAGAGAAAAATAAGGGGAAGGGAAAGATAAGAGAGAGAGAAATAAGAGCCAGAAAATAAAAGCGAGAGAGGGGGGGGGAGGGTGTGAACGCCGACACTCCTACAAACAGCACACTCGTAAAGCCGTATTTACAGCCCAATTCCATTTCCTAAAGAATAGCCTATGGAGGGGAGGAGGAGTGCAGAGGAGGGTAAAGGGCGTCTAGGGAATGTCTAGGGTCTTATAGGGGACGAATGGGTAGTCTATGGTCTTATAAGGGACGAACAGGTAGCCTAGGGCTTTATCGGGGTCATTGCAGTATGTGTTTTCGTCCACATCTCCACTTCTACTCATCATAGGGACATGTTCTTGGTGCCATATCATAGGGATTCATGGGTAGGGATTCCAAATATGTCAACTAAATGCTTGTAGATTAACCGCAAACATCTTATCTCGGAAATAGCTGCCAATGTGGTGTGTTTTATGATGATGAAGTGTAAGATACTGTGTGGTATATTACAAAAGTTTGTTGCAATTAGTTTTAAAATAAAAAGATCAAGTTTAAAAGAATGTTTCCAGAATGAAAAAAAAACCAGGGTCATTAATTACACTCAAAGTCACTGTTCACAAATTAAATAACCCTCCAGGTGTTTGTAAAATATATGGTCTTCAACACACAATATGTCGTGTTTATACAATAGTAATAAATGAACAACTGAAAATGATACTTGTTACTGCTCTAAGTTCCATGTACACATTAATGCTCCAATCACGTAACACCTACATTTATAACTAAACAGCATTTTCCACACTTACATTTTAGAGGTACATCATCAGGAAATAACTCATGAAATTCACAAGCTTTTAGAAGTCCATTTTCTTCACAGAAGCCATAGGACTTAGGACCCAAACCTAATCCTGTAAGGCAATTCAATACCATCCGTCAGGCGCCAACGGAGGGTATCAGGAGCCACCGACTGGGAAGTGTGTGGATTCCCTCCTCCCTGACCTTTTATACCCCACCTCTCCCTCACCCATCCTCCCCTCACCCCTCCCTCACCCATCCTCCCCTCACCTATCCTCCCCTCACCCATTCTTAATTTGTTTTATTCAATTAATATTAATTGTTTTTTTACAAACGGTCGTGGTCATTAAGGCCTCCTGTCTACCCCTAGCTCTGTGACCCACGGTTGTCATCTGGCCCACTTTGACTGCATGTGTCTTCTCTTTGTACCATATTTACCTGTGGGGTCACTTCCTGTTACGCAAATATGTAAATACCCCCAAAATATCTATCATTTGTTGCATGTGGTCTGCATAGATTCAGAAGTTAGACTATGTCGCTGCCCAGCACTAATTGGTAGTTTTTCAATCTTCAACTATCCTGAGGTCATTGAAAGGGTGAACGTCGCTAGAAGGGTGGACGAGCTGGTGTCATATAGTTGGCATCTTTATCCCTTATTGTGTCTCGGGTTTTAAAGTCTCGGTAAATAAGAGACTAAAGAGGAAGGGGAGAGCGTCTAGCGTCTTCTAAGGGGTGTCTAAAGGGTGACAAGGGGAAGAAGAAGGTTGGTTATGGCTGTGTGTCTGTCTTTATACATGTTGACGCGTCTGTCTTTGCCTTTATCTTTCTATTCTGTCTACCTTACTGACTGTCTATCTTTCTGTCTGTCTGTCTGTCTGTCTGTCTGTCTGTCTGTCTGTCTGTCTGTCTGTCTGTCTGCCCGTCCGTCTTCAAACACCGTAACTCAGTAAAGGGACAAGAAAGCTTTCCCAGAATTGCTACATAGGCAGTTAACCACCGCACACTTCCCCCGGTCAGAAGGTCAAGGGTTAAGGTCAGTGTTTAGGAAGGAGCACTTACACAGAGTAAATATTGCCAGTGGCGTCAGAGTAAACATTGCCAGTGACGTAAATGTAAATGTGTGTGTGTGTGTGTGTGTGTGTGTGTGTGTGTGTGTGTGTGTGTGTGTGTGATTATACTCATATAGAAAGAAAATTTAGTTTACATGTGTACATTTTTCCCTCTTTCACAATTGATCAGAGAGAGGGAGACAGAGCTAAAGTTCTCCATTACTGCAGAAGAAATTAAATCGTAATTAATAGAAACTCCACATGAATCAGATACAATTTTAAGGCTAATAATCTTGCTTTACTCAATAATAACTACAAAGACTGAGTAAAAAGTATTATAATTGTCAATAAGCAATCACTTGATGATATTCCCGGCTGACCTCGCTCTCTTTTCTGATTTTAGGGATTCATAGTTCGACTCATATGAAAGCTGTCCGGGAGTCGAGCACATTGTGAAATCCGACGAGGATCAGACAAAGAGCCAACTTAAGTATGTCAAAGCCCACTTAATTGGCGCATATTGCTCGCTGTATATTCGTATATACCTGAGAGGGAGCGTATCTAGCCCCGGGTATTACACAACGCTTCACTGGGTGGTTTTGCAATATGCTCACACCGCCACTTCCCTACTAACGTGATGCGCGTCCTGCTGCTGGAGGTTGTGTAGCCCGGGGCCCGTCTTAATGTGTTTTGATATTAGATTTATATATATATATATATATATATATATATATATATATATATATATATATATATATATATATATATATATATATATATACATACACACACACACATACACACACACACACACACACACACACACACACACACACACACACACACACACACACACACACGGGGAAATTATCAACACCAAAATTGCACCAGAGGTTTCACCGGCCTTTTCAAAATGAGACTGGCGCTGTGAAAGGCTCCACTGATGCAATTTTTATACAATTGGAGGTAATATGAATGATACCAAAAGCCAATATCCTTCTCGCAGACAAAAATCCTGCTGGAAAAATCCGGTGCGTCAAAAATATTTCACTTGACGAAAAATTTCGTTGCAGGAGAACCAGGTCGGGTTGTTACTAAAAATGCCGCAATAATGATAATATGAAACACAACTACAGTACATCCGTCTTACTGACTGAGGTGACTGAAGGCTTGTTTTGTGTTATTACAGTAAGTGTGTCATTATTTGTTGGCTGGGAACAGTAAAGCTGGAGTGGAAAAAGTGTACCGTAGTATAAGAATGGAGGTTTTTTAATTAACTTACAACAGTGAAATATTTATCAAAACATTCCGTCTCCTCCGAAATTGATTGTGAAGCAACAAGTAGGCAACTGTCACCACACGCTCTACACCCCGCGGCGAATGAAAACAAACCGTAACTATATTGAATTTAGCAGAAAAGACCAACAGTTATGAGACGTTCAGCGGTTCGTTCACTCTCACAACAGATGTAGTTCAATTATGTTTTATTCTGATTTGTTTTCATTTCTCGGGGTGAGCGGAGTGCGTTGTGACACTCGCCAACTAGGGGAAGGAACGCACCGTAAACAGAAGGCGGGCGAACGTTAGCCTGGCGTAGATCCCATGAACCTGGCATTACCTGAGATAGTTGAGGAACACTAGAACTTGTACCATAAATAACACTATCTCAACATTAGCCTGGCGAATGTTAGTCTGGCGTAGATATCGTACAGAGAGATAAAGATAGTTCAGAAACACGAGAACTTGTACCGTAAATGACTTGAGTAATAGGTGGGCGAACGTTAGCCTGGCGTTATTAACCCTAAAAAGTTATCACTGCGGGATAGTAAGGAACGCCAGGTGTGGTTAAGTGCTCGTGCTGGCGCTAAATACCGCCAGACTCACCTGAAGTAACAACAGTAAACAATCAAAGAAGAAAGTGAAAGAATAATTTACACGAAAAAAAGAAAAATACATAGAAAAATGAAATAACAGGAAAATATAAAAAGAAAATATAAGATAAAATTAGAAATATGAATAAAAATAAAGCGAGAAAAATAATAAAACCAAAAATGATAAAATTTACTGAAAAGAGAAACAACAAAAATTATTGTATTAAGAAAAACTTTTTTTTTTTTTACCGAAGAAAGAAAAATATAGGATTGGTAAATAAAAGCAATAAATATTAAATAATTTGAAGAATAAAAAAGAGAGAAAAAAGTTACCCAGGAAAAAAAAAACGAGAAATGAAATAAATAAAATAAAACTGAAAAACAAGAAACAGAATTGAATTAAATATCCATAGATAAAATATAAATAAAAAAAAAAGAAATAATGATGGTGAAATAAAAATAATGAAAAAAAAAAGTCCCGGGGAATAAAATAAACAAAAAGCAACAGTTTGTGGGAAAGAAAGGGATAGCGAGCAAGAGACCTCCATCACTTGAGGAGGTAAATAAAATAACAAGAGAAGCTCATATTCCCTCGAGTTTATGTCTCACATATCATCATTTATAGCTCGCCGATCCCAGAACTGAATGTCCATCGGGAGAGAGGGAGAGGGTGTTGGCCTCTCTCTCCCAAACTAAATCTCACTGTTCTCTTGTCTGTTGGTATTAAAACTTTTATTGCTATTACTGTTATAAATGTTGCTCTTGAGGTTGTAGTTTTAGTTAAATTTTTTACCTTTTTGTTATTATTATTATTATTATTATTATTGTTGTTGTTTTTGTTATAATTTATTAATATTACCATTATTACTATACTGTTTTATAATAATGTAATAAGAATAAGAATAAGAATAAGAATAAGAATAAGAATAAGAATAAGAATAAGAATAATAAAAAGACGACCACCAAAAACAAGGAGAATAAAAAACAAAAAGATTAACAAAATAGACAAAAAAAGACATTAATAATAATAATGATAATAAAATTTTCACCCCAGAAGCCGCAAATGTATTACGACGCGATAAATCAGGCAGGAAGGAGGGGATAAAACACACACAAAGAAGGACAAGAACCGTAGCAAAACGAGCGAAAAGAATGAAAAATCCTCCCACTGAAACACACGAAATCCTTTACTAACATTACTGAAAAACTCACGAAGATATATAGAATTAACCATCATTTATTTTTTACTTTTTTAAGAAGAATTTGATGTTTAGTGTTGATAACGAGACTCTTATAGCCAGCCGATAAGTATGGGTAATTTATTTTATTTATTCATTTTTTTTTATATAGATAATAAAATTTTTTTGGGTAGGTTGTCTCTTAAAAATGGTATTATTTCAAGCGTTGGTAATGAGTTTTTTTTTTTAATGTTTTTTTATTCAGTTTTGAAGGAAGGGGAAGATGGTGGTATTGTGGTGAAGGAGGAATGTCTGAACTGTGATGTTTGGAGAATGGGAATAATTTGCTAAAAGAAAATAATTATAGATAGATGAAAAGTATACGATAATAATAATAATAATAATAATAATAATAATAATAATAATAATAATAATGTACGGAAGATCAGGAAGCAGAAAGAGAACACATTTCATTTTTAAAACACAATACTTAATATATTTTACAGGGACAAGGAGACAGAGTGAAGATATTACACACGTATCATTATTTTATGAGTGTGTGTTGTCTACTTTTCTGTGGGAGAGGGAGAGAGAGGAAGAGGGAGAGAGAGTGAGAGGGAGAGAGAGTGGGAGGTGGAGAGAAAGCGAGAGAGAGGGAGAAAAAGAGAGTGAGAGCATAATCGACGTGTCATTGTTTAAGATTAAGAGGGATAGGGATTTTATTTTTACTAAAGAGGGATAGAGAGGAGAGGAGAGGGATAGAGAGGAAGAGAGAGGGATAGGGAGGGAGAAAAAGTACAGAAGGCGTTACACCATTAACAATATATCAGGCGTTGATTGGTCTGCATCGTAATATACAAAGAATCAATTGCTTATATAAAGTATCGTTCGCTGTTCCCTTAGTTTCCAGTTAATTGTTTCCTTGTATTTCCGTCTAGGGTAATAAATTGACTGAAGGACAATTGAGAATCCATCTTTGTGTCGGAACGTAAGCGAGGCAGTTAGATACGTTCTCACGCCACCAGGTGCGAGGAAAACTAAACTTATGAGCCGTAGGAAATCCATGTTTTATTGTCGTAGTTTAAGTGAGTTAGATTGATAGATAGGACCTCAGATAGTCATATAGGTGTGTGTGTGGGGCAGGACACCAAGATAATGAACACATCTTCCCAGGCTGAACCTGAACCTTCCTCAGCCACCCACCACCTCAGCTCTCGATGTTATTTTTGCTGCCCACATTGCAAAATGCAATTTGTGTAGGGCATCAACATCCAAACTTCTCCCTCAGATTGCATCAACGTCACTCCGGGATAAAATTGAGTGAGTGGGAGGCCCCGCCGCAAGCTAGATGGAGTAGGCTGGAGTGGGGAGTGTGTATGTGTGTGTGTAGTGAAGTAAGATGAAGTAGGGAGACAGTTGTAGGATGGGCTGGAGTTGGGGAGTGTCGGGTGGAGTAAGATGGAGTGGGTTGTGTTTACTGGGATGGACAGGATGGGAAGTGTGAATGTGTGTGTGTGTAATTGAGTGGGATGGAGTGAGGAGTGTGTTTAGTGGAGTGGGGTGGAGTGAGGAGTGTGTTCTAGTGGAGTGGGGTGGAGTGAGGAGTGTGTCTAGTGGAGTGGGGTGGAGTGAGGAGTGTGTTTAGTGGAGTGGGGTGGGGTGAGGAGTGTGTACAAGCGTCTTCCATTTAATCGTATTTAAAACTATATGTCTTTCACAACATCCTGTAAACAATTGGACCTTAACTACTTTAACTAATTACTTTAACTACTTCTACAGGTGACCAAGAACCACTCACTGGCTGTGTTAAACCGCACTGAGAGAAGACATTCATCAGTCAAGTAAGTAAAGACGTATTTTGGGTTAACTAAAGAATAATGGAAATTCTTAGATTCTGAGGATGTTTCTTGGGCAGCGTCATGAGGTCGCTTGTAGCTCCAGCCTACCTCCCCCCTCACCTCCACACCTCACCCTTCACCCACACCCTCACCTCTCACCCACACCCTCACCTCTCACCCACACCCTCACCCCACACCTCAACACCCTCAGTAACATCAGACAAGTGCTCCTCACCACGTTGATAATGGCCAGCCACTCTAGTACTGCCAGGAACAGACACTTTATCCTTGCTCGTTCAGGACTGTAACATCCTTGGTATCGTCAGGGGGCACACATCCTTCTACCTTGGGCACGGATCCTTCGCCTTGTGGGAACAGATTATCCTAGGATATCTTTCTTATTTTACAGCCATCATGAATACCGTCTGGAGCACACACGCACTTTATCCTTGCTGGTTCATGATCATAACTCCTATGGGGCATTGTCAACCTACACATTCTTCCACCTTGCTCGGGTTTTCCCCCAGCAGGAGTGCCAGGTAAGTGCCCTCACCACATCGGATGGCCTCCTGCACACCATCACCATCAAGGACACACATTTTGTACCCTCCGGTTCATGACCACAACTCCCGTGAGCATTGTCAGGGGCACATCCTTCCACCTCCTCTTGAGTCCTTCGCCCAGCAGGAGCATATTATTCCGGGTCGTCTTAACTTATTCCACCACACAGAAAGGCTCCTGGGACGGCTCCCTGCACACTGCCGCTACCTCCAACAACACATCCTCGCTACTTCATGACCATAACTCCCTAAGGTCATTGTCCCGGGGCACATCTCTCCACCCTCTCAAAGTCCTTTATTCAGTAGGAGCGATGATCCCAGGGGCGCCTACACCTTAGACTGATAAATGAGGAACTGTACACTGTTAGTAGAATATACACCTCATCCTTTGATAAATGGTAAACGTAATTGTAATGGGCATCGTCAGGCAGTACGTCCTATAGTCTTCCTCTGGACTATCATTAGGATTGAGTCTCAGGCAAATGTTCACATCATTGACACACACACACACACACACACACACACACACACACACACACACTTTACCCTTACTAGTTCATGAACATAACTCTTATGGGCGTTGTGGGAGCAGCAGGGGTGGGAGGGGGGGCGGCAGAAGGGCACATCCGTCCATCTTGTGCTAGGGTGCAGGAGCGGGTTATCCCAGGCAGCCTACCTTATTTGGTCGAACATCGTTAGCAGTGAGTTAGTGGTCTGAGGCGACACAGATGTTGCGGCCTGCCTGGACACAAGAGCGGTAGAGCGAGGGCCGGAACGAGACCGAGAAGGAGGCGAGAACGAGGTTTCCAGCCTCTACACTCCCACGGCACAATAATGCCTCAGGATGGGATAGTGATGATGGTGGTAGTGGGGGAGGGGGGTGGGGCCTCCCTCCTGACGGTATGATGACAACCTCTGAGACGATAAGGTGTAAATCGCTCGCCCCAACCCCCTCCCACTGCCAGCCGGACCTTTGTGGAGTATTGGGGAGATTTCGTCTTCTATTACGCCGCGATGGATGAAGTAATAAATCCGGCCAGAGCTCCTCAACACACGCCACCTTTAAGGCTGATTTTTGCCACGCATATTCCCACGAGCAACGACCATCACGCTGAGGAACGGCTCGTGGAGGGAGGAGAGATGTCGAGAGAGGGAGGAGGGACGTGGAGGGAGAAGAGACGTGCAGGGAGGAGGGACGTGGAGGGAGAAGAGACGTGCAGGGAAGGGAGAATGCCAGGAAGGGAAAGAAAACTCTTGCAATCTTTTCTGGAAATCATGGAAGGGAGGGTGAGGGAGGGTGAGGGCGTGAGGGAGAGGGAGGGAGGGTGAGGGAGTGAGCGATGCAGAAAATGTTAAATGAGGCGCCTTCACCCGGGGTAACAGCCGAAGGTCAACCAATTGCTGTCGGGAATTTTTGCGCGGCCAGGGAATGTTCGATTAACTTTATGTATGCTTTGGTGACCGTGTGTGTGTGTGTGTGTGTGTGTGTGTGTGTGTGTGTGTGTGTGTGTGTGTGTGTGTGTGTGTGTGTGTGTGTCCATAAAAGTTACAACACTGCAGGATGGAGGGAGAACGTCAGGCACTGATGGTCGCTCACGCTGGCGCTGTTACAGTGTGTGTGAACGCAAGATCCAGGATAAGAGCGCCACACTCCATTAAACACATACGTGACCTTTCGCCAGGCGCACCTTCGCCCAGTAGTTGGAGTTCATTAATAAAATTAGCCTGGCAGTCTACGAGCAACACACACTCTCTCTCTCTCTCTCTCTCCTACTCTCTCTCTCTCTCTCTCTCTCTCTCTCTCTCTCTCTCTCCAACCTTCTCCAAAACCCCTTCTCTTCCTTTCTGCCTCCCTCCTCTCCTCCTCCTCTCCTCCTCCTCCTCCTCCTCCTCCTCCTCCTCCTCCTCCATGACTCCCCATGTTGTAAAAGTTTATTAGATTTATCTCAGTGTGTCAGCGGTGTTGAGTCACTTCTTTTTTGTCACCTGACGTCTCTATCTATCTATCTATCTATCTATTCCAATTCACCTGTTTATCTACCTCTCTAAATATACTATACATATGAGTATATAGTGTAGTGATACATACATACATACATACATACATACATACATACATACATACATACATACATACATACATACATACATACATACAGACAGACAGACAGTAGTCATCACCGTCGCACGAGGATGGTTGTGGCGGTGACGTAAACCTTAACAAATAGAGAAGAATAAGAGTCCTGATGACCACACTCACTGTTTACATACATACACGGTCACACGATCACACATACGTACATACATAAACATATTTACATGTTTACATAAGATTATTTACTTATACAGTATTTTTTTATCATATGGTTTTAAAGAAAGCTTAGTTGAAGACACAGAAAATCTCTCTCTCTCTCTCTCTCTCTCTCTCTCTCTCTCTCTCTCTCTCTCTCTCTCTCTCTCTCTCTCTCTCTCTCTCTCTCTACCAGCGAAATCTTACTCGGGTGGTTGAGGCGTCGCTGTGAATGACTTTCACAAAAAGTCAAATGACAAAGGATTAAGATGAGGTTCAGGGGGGATTTGAGGGCAAGGGAGAATTTGATGGAGTGAGAAACAGTTATGAGGAGGGGTGGAGTGAGGAAGTGGGGAAGCTTTACCTATTGTTTTGGTAGTGATGTTGGTGCTCTCTCTCTATATACTCTCTCTCTCTCTCTCTCTCTCTCTCTCTCTCTCTCTCTCTTCCGAGGAGCCATCCCTCTTTCTACCCTCACAATAGGTAACCTCCTCATCTCTCCCTTCCTTGCCTCCCTCCCTCCCTCCCTCCCTCCTTGCTTTCTTTTCCTGCTCCTCAACCCTCACAGA
>NW_024750852.1:4411554-4620394 GCF_018991925.1 Homarus americanus
AATGAAGATGTTTTGGGTGCTGGGGAGACACATCTGTAAGGCTAGAGGAGTGTGAGAGAAGGGAGAGAGAAACGGTATAAAGTAAGAGATAAATGGTTGGGTAGTTGAAGTAGATGATAAATACAAAGGGAAGTAAAGGGTAGTTAAGGCATTTACTGTATTATCTTGTAGGAGAAAACAAGAATTGTGAGTAGGTAGTACAGTATATACTCTAGCCTAGTAGAAGTAAGGATGCCTGGCGGGAAAGATGGATAAATAAACTCGTATGTAACTATGATCTGGAAAAAAAATAAATAAATCAGAGAAAGATAGAAATATAAAATGCTTAACAGAATAACTATCTTCAAAAACGCCAAGGAATGTTAATGCAAACGCAGGATAATATTGTAAGAAAGTGTTACTGGCAGAAATAAAACAGGCGATATTTCCTTCTTGAAGTTTGTTTAGAAATACTCTAGTTGCTTATAAACACTTACTCATATTCTGAATATATATAAACATAAATTACCCGAAGAAACATGAAGCAAGTAAAGTATAAGTACAAGTTGTTTTATAAATTAAATAAAAGTATATTAGAGGATCAGTGTAAAAAGCGTAGTGCCGAGAGACTCAAGCCGCCACTACCCGATGTTTTAAAATTTACACAGAGAAAGAGAAAAGAGAAGAGAAACAGCGACAAGGAAAATTAGAGTAAAGTGGGAAAAGCTGGGGGAAGGAAGCAGAGACTAAGCAAGAGTATAACCAGAAATTGGAGGGATTAGATGAGGTAATAAAAGAAAATAAATGTAGTGATAATGTAAACAAAGTGTGGGAGGGCAGCAGTACACGAGGCGGCGGCACTGTGTGTGTGTTGGAGGAAGTAAAGTGGTTGGGAATAAACGAAGGTGCAATAGAAATAAATGAAGGTGTAATAGAAGTAAATGAAGGTGGTAATTAGTTAGGATTGAATAAAGGAGGTGATTAGTTGCGAGTGAATGAAAGGGGTAGTTAGTTAGAAATAAATGAAGGGGGAAAATTAATGGAAAGCAAAGGAAAGAGGAAATGACAAGAAAGAAATTAGCATGGAGAAACACCGTACAGGCTGATGTACCGGAGGATAGATAGGTGTAGAGGAAGCGAGAATAATGTACAGAGAAACGAATAAAAGAAGATGGTTTTAGACTAAGTGAATAGAAAATGAGAATCTTAAATTTTACGATAATGAAATAATAAAAATAAGAGGAGTAAGAATAAAGATATTTAGAAAAATTTAAATTACGATGATTTAACCTGTTGAATGTACCTGAGAAATTGTAAGCTAGGAAGGTAATTAATAAAGTGAAATAAATAACGAAGGATGGGATAAGTGAAGTACTTGGAGTATTTATGGTAGGTAGAGATAACAGCAAAAAGACTCAGAAAAAAATATATTATATAAAAAAATGAATTTATATCCAGTATTATGGCACACAAGGACAGAGTGGCTCATAGGGCACTGTAGTAGGCGGTGATCATGTAGTGGGAAAGGTAATCTGTAGAGTAAAAGCAATCACAAAGAAAACTAAAGCATTGTATTAGGGTAAATAGATGGTTAATTGAACGTTTTGAGTTGGGATGAGGTAGGGAGAGTTCGGGACGTGGTGAGAGGAAGGTAAGGTAGGGTGGTTAAGGTAGGGTGGCTAAGGTAGGGTGGTTAAGGTAGGGTGGCGAAGGTAGGGTGGCTAAGGTAGGAACAACGCGGAAGGAGCTTGAGGGAGTGGTGAGGCTACTGGTGAAGTATACTGGAGCCTCAGAATGGAGAATCTGTTGATACGAAGAAATTAACAAATATATCCTAGGAATTTTAAGGTAAACTATATTATAAAAAAATTACATGCAAAATGAAATGTAAAATTATAAAGAGTGAAATACTAAAACAGATTAGGGAATTTATACTTGTTTGGGAAATAATATAAACTTAAAGATGAAACGTTGGAGAATGGAATCAAGAAGAGAACATTACCTAGGAGAAGGAAGAGAGTAGATGGCCTGGCAACATCATTAAAGAAAGGACCGTAAATTTGGAGGTACAGAAGAACAGAAGGCTCGTAAAATACTTCCTAACTCGACACACACGCCAGAGGAGGAGAGACTACAGCTTGTACCCCTCGTATATCTTATGTGTGAGTACTATTGCAATCACTCTTTATACCTGTTAGTCTGTCTGTGGGATAACAATCTCTATCGGTGTGTTAAGGACAATCCGTGTAAATCCTTTAATAGTTTCAGCTGTGTTTGAATGCTTTTTTTTTTCTTGGGAGTTATAGGTGATGAGATCTTAAGTCACTCAGATGGAGCCTTGTTCCGCCTTTGTCACACCTCGCGCCGCCAGATTTTAAGACAACCAGCCCTGATATGACACGTTTTTTCCGTCATCTTAATAAGGACAATCTTGTTATTTTGAGGGGAATTTTTCGTGTGTGTGTGTGTGTGTGTGTGTGTGTGTGTGTGTGTGTGTGTGTGTGTGTGTGTGTGTGTGTGTGTGTGTGTGTGTGTGTGTGTGTGTGTGTGTGTGTGTGTGTGTGTGTGTGTGTGTGTGTGTGTGTGTGTGTGTGTTGAAAGGTCCACTTCAATTCTACATTTCACCACTGTTCCATCTCGTTTCATCCACCTTCTACCCTTTCCATCCATCCACTTTCTACCCTTCCATCCACCCCATCCACTTTCTTCCCTACTTCTCTCTCCATACATCGTCATTTTCTCCCCTTTCGTTTTCTCCATAAATTCATCATTCTCTCTCATCCACCTCTCCTCTCCCTTCCCATATCTTCCCCCTTCAGTCTTTCATTACTCTCTATTCTCCTCTACTTTCCCTTTTTATTTCCCCTCTTATTAATCTTACCTTTCGTTTATTTTTTCTTATTCTCTGTTTTTGTTCCTTATTTTCCATTTCTGTTTCTTATTTTTTCCTTTACTCTCCTTATTCGTCGTTTCTGTTCCTTAGTATCTGTTTGTGTTCCTTATTTTCCGTTTCTGTTCCCTATTCTCCGTTTCTGTTCCTTGTTGTGTTCCGTATACCGCGTTTCTTTTCCTTCCTTATTTCTTATTTTTCTACTTATTGGTGGTATTTTCCTTATGGTATTTATGTGAGTTATTGGATTTGAAGTGAGTTATTAAATATTTACGTATGGCATTAAATTTTAAGTGAGTTATTACACTTAAGGTATTTGTCATTTTTAAAGGAGTTGTTACATTTTTAAGTCTTATTACCTTCGTTCTTCTTATTATCGGTTCACCTCTCATTCTGCCATAAACGTTCTCTTACCTTCCCTCTATTACCATTCGTTCACAATTCTCCCTCTCTCTCCCTCCTATCTCCTGATTATCCAATTAAAAATTCTCCCCGAATTTAACTTTCGTGGTGCCTCCCTTCACTCAGTCATTAGTGCACTGATCAACAGGGGAATTTGTAGAGAAGCAGCATTTTGAGGCACCCGCGTGTTGACGCCATAACATTTATTGTTTATGAACAGTGGCCGTGGGTCCATAGGCATGACGTATACAACAGTGTGGATACAACATAAGGTGCACCAATCCTTTCCTTAGGTTTGGAGGCAGCACGGCCAGCATTGCACACGACAACCTTCACTTCCCCAACTGCAATGTTAGCGACCACTTATTGCTTGACCCAAGAAAAGCATTTTGATTGGTAGTTAATAACTGCTGATCATTTTGGCGGCCGGTATATTTTTTTTATAGACTCGATAGTTTTAACAAAATATAAATAAAACATAGCCATTTGTGATATACTTAAACATATAGTGAACTTTCGTGAGAATAAATGGAAAAGCAAAAAGATGGTTTAATACTTACACGAAATATGAATGTACACATTTTTCGCTCCGTGTGGCTGATGTGTTGACGTTTATGAAAAAAAATCACTGCTTTTCATGTTAAATCAAACACACTAGAGTCAATATTTTATCAGTGTTTGTGGTAAACATCCTGTTAGTGCTAAAGTTAAAGCTTTATTACCTGTTTGATGAAACGGAAAATGACATAAAGAAAATAACGCTGTGTTTAGTTTGTCTTATTACAGTCCTCTTGGAGCCGTGAAGAGTGATGAACATTTCTCACTCAATTACCTTTACCGATCTATTTATGGACTACGGTCAGTGTAGGTGAGAATATGGCTATTTGAGGGGTATTTGAGCAGTTACTAGTTTGTGGAACTCGTGGAGGAAGTCTCGTTATAGTGTACCCGGGGAATCTTTTTATACCTGAGCAACAGACACTATACAATCATTCTGCAACCGATCGATGTGTAACTAAACTAATTAACCCACCTGGTGTTAATTACTCTACCATCTTGTAATGATTCCCTCACCTGAAAAAATATAAAAAACACAAGAACATTAATTTCCCCTGTGACACCCTGTACATTACAATAGACAATGGTTCACTCCACCATGGCCAGGCGGTGAGGCACGGCTTTCATCAACAGCCAGATATAATCCTCAGTGACGGGTCGACACAGCCACCAGATTTTATACTCAAAAAGATATTTATGAGCCACTCCTGGTGACCAAATGGGGCGTAAATATGGGACAACCAAGAGAGAATTTAATACCCTATGTCGATGATATATGGGAATCTCTAAGGCCTTGTAGGAATGTGATAAATATGCGTAAAAAATTATGGAGAGTGTGTGTGTGTGTGTGTGTTGATGTTGTGGTGGAGTGTGCGTGTGTGTGTGTGTGTGTGTTGATGTTGTGGTGGAGTGTGTGTGTGTGTTGATGTTGTGATGGAGTGTGTGTGTGTGTTGATGTTGTGATGGAGTGTGTGTGTGTGTTGATGTTGTGGTGGAGTGTGTGTTGATAATTGTATCATAGTATAAAATTTGAATATTAAATCACAGTCTCAGCTTAAAATCATAAAATACATCAACACACACACACACACACACACACACACACACACACACACACACACACAAACAAAACTAATCAATCAACAAGTACTTTAATCCTCAGGGGTAAATAATTACCCCAACTTGAAACTATTATTACTGTTGTTATTACTATTATTGTGAGAGTTTCCTTCCTGGAGTCATTAGGCTCGTAAATTAAGCAAGGCAAGGAGGAGGGGGTGTACCTCCATTATCATAATAACCAAACTTTCTCCTGCACTCCTACTACTAAATTTATCAAACTTACTTCCTCTCTCTCTCTCTCTCTCTCTCTCTCTCTCTCTCTCTCTCTCTCTCTCTCTCTCTCTCTCTCTCTCTCTCTCTCTCTCTCTCTCTCTCTCTCTCAGGGGTTCACACAAATCAAACTTGGCCTCCTCCTCCTCCTCCTCCCTCATAAACAGGAAAGGAAACTACATTGCGGTAGGAGGCGAGAGGAAGGATTCGGGACACAGAGAGTAGGATCGTCAGGCTTTAGTGTTTTCCCTTGAATTCTAATGTCCACGGCGACACTACGGGCCCTCACACCCAGTCGTCCATTCGCCTCCGACGTCGTACCTTCCGCGTGAGATTCCCTCTTCCACTTCTTCTCCTTCTTTTTCATCATCGTCGACGCCTCAGATTGCAAGCGAGATTAAAGGGGAGACATCTCGACTACTGCTGGTGCCGCGGTGTAGCTCCCTAAGGCATTGGGGTGGGTCGTGTGTGACTGGCTGTTCCTTCAGGCATGTGTTACATCTTGGGGGCATCTCCGTACACACACACACACACACACACACACACACACACACACACACACACACACTGGGGAGAGACAACGACACAAGCTTGGGTAGTGATGAGCGCCTTCCTTACTCCTTCAGCCACGTCGGTACTTCTGCTGCTGCCGGCGTGGTTGTTCCTCTGAGTTACTTGTGCTTCTCCACTCTTATACTATCTCAGGCGTCTTTGTATCATAACTGCTGGTGCCGGAGGAGAGCGCCCTAGGGAGACAGGAACGATGTTGTGGGTTTTGTACAGTTTTGTGTTACGTGTAGTCCCTTACTGTACGTCTTACACAGGGGAATGGAAAAGAAAATAGAGGAAAAATACATATTTATTAGGTGGATGGTGTGGTGTGGTCAGCAGAGCGGGGAAGGAACTGAATAGATTTTTGAATAATCGATAACCAGGTCTCTCCTTTCTCCTTCTACAACAGTTCCCTCTTACCTACACCCCTCCTCTCTCTCTCTCTCTCTCTCTCTCTCTCTCTCTCTCTCTCTCTCTCTCTCTCTCTCTCTCTCTCTCTCTCTCTCTCTCTCTCTCTCTCTCTCTCTCTCTCTCTCTCTCTCTCTCTCTCTCTCTCTCTCTCTCTCTCTCTCTCTCTCTCTCTCTCTCTCTTCCCTCCCCTAATTTTACTCTCGCCCTCATTTTATCTCCTCTCTTTCCCCTTCACCTCCTTCGAACCTACCGTTTGCCTTACCCTCTATCCTTCCTCCTGTCGATGTTCCTTCCCCCCCTCCACTCGTTCGGTCTTTCATCACCCCCCAATGGCCTCCTTTCCAATTTTCTCCATCCTTCCCTTCCACCCACCGCCTTAGCTCGCCTACCCCTCTCCACTAACCCCCCATCCCTTCTCCACTACCTCCCTTTCCCACACCACTGCCACCTTCCCCTCTCAATAATATTCCTCTCCAACACTATCGTCCCCTCCACCACCACCACAACCACTACCCAACTACCTTCTCCACTACCATCACCACTTCTCCCAGCATCACCACCTCTCCCCCACCACCACCACCACCACCTCTCCCCCACCACCACCATGAACCGATACACCATCATTGTCGACAGGATGTTCTATTCTCGCCTCCTCCACCGCCTCTTTTTTGTGTCAGTCTTCCCGCGAAAAAAAAACATACATTTTTTCCCGTCTCAATCACTTTTGGTCACAGTCTCGCTCCTATACTAATGAGGCTGAAGGACCTATTTTTTTAGGTCCATAATGAGTGTGTGTGTGAGGGTTTTTTTCTGTGTGTTTGAGTTTTTTTTCCTGTATGTGAGTTTTTTCCCTGTGTGGGTTTTTTCCCTGTTTGTGAGTTTTTTTCTCTGTCTGAGTTTTTTGTCGTTGTTTCTTTTAATAACAAGTTAGAGGAATGGTGGGGTGAGGGGAAGGGGGTAGGGTGAGGGGAAGGGGGTTTGTAAGGTGTATGGGTAAAGGGGTGAGTTAGGAAGGGTGGGGGTTATGAAGTGGTATGGGCTGGGGTGGGTAGGTAGGAGAGATGGACAGTGAGGTATGGGTGAGTGGGTAGGAGTGGGTTGGGAGGTTGCAGTGAGGTTTGTGAGTGAAGGGTAAGGTGGGTAGATGGGGGTGGGTAGAGTGTGTGGGAATAGGGATAGGAAGGTGGGTTAGTTATAATGTGGGAAGGATATGTTACTCTCCTATCCAATGTAAACGATGACTCTCTCTCTCTCTCTCTCTCTCTCTCTCTCTCTCTCTCTCTCTCTCTCTCTCTCTCTCTCTCTCTCTCTCTCTCTCTCTCTCTCTCTCTCTCTCCTCTCTCTCTCTCTCTCTCTCTCTCTCTCTCTCTCTCTCTCTCTCTCTCTCTCTCTCTCTCTCCCTCTCTCTCTCTCTCTCTCTCTCTCTCTCTCTCTCTCTCCAAACTATTCTTTACCTTCTCCTTCTTACCCTCTTCCCTCCTCCCTTTCTCCCTCACAACCTCCTAGTCCCCATCCTAAACTCTCCCTCCTCCTTCCTCCTACCCTGACCCACCCACCCACCCCACCCACCCACCCACCCACCCACCCACCCACAGTCACCTCTCTGTTATCATTCCCCTCAAGCGTTGTGTTGGCTGTGTTTTCTCCACCTGGCCACTTAAGTGCTTGGTGGGAATTACTCTCAAATTGACTCCCCTTCCTCCTCTTCCCCCCCTGTCATTTACCTCCCCCTGCCCCTCTACTTCCCCTCCCTCCTCCTTCCTCCTCTTTCCCCCCTGTCGCCTTCCTTCCCTCCCTCCTTCTCCCTCCTCCTTCCTCCTCTTTCCCCCTGTCATAACCTTCCTTCCCTCCTTCCCTCCCTCCCCCTCCTTCTCCTTCCTCCTTCCTCCAACTTGGTATAATCTCTTCTTTCCTTAATTACTGCTGGCACTTTATGGCTCCTCCTGGCCTAACTACACCATTATCTCTCCCCTCTGAGGTGCTCCATGAATTAATCACTGAGGGTAAACAAGCGGTGATTTGCATGGGTTGTTCGTGACGGTGGGTTGTTAAGGGCCTTAAGGCTGGTTGTTAAGTGTATGTGTGTGTGTGTGTGTGTGTGTAAGTAGAGCGAGAGATAAAGAAAAAAAGAGAGTAAGAGAGAGGCAAGGGACAAGAGAGGAAGAGATGAAAAACACAAAAAGCAAAAACAAAAAAATACGGAAATAAAAGAAACAAAAGAAAGAGAGAGAGAAAACAACGACATCCCTGAGAATACACACACACACACACACACACACACACACACACACACACACAGTCCGTTTGCTTAATAGTCTGCGTTATTTTTACCTCTCTTTCTTTAATTTCTTTTCTATTTTGGAGGAGTCCTTATCTGTTGTCATAATCCATTATTTCTACGTGTTCCGTGGAGGGAAGGAGGAGGGAGGGCGGAAAGAACTCTGGGTTCGAACCGGAAGAGGAAGTGGATCATGAAGAAAGAAAGTTTATTCGTTTCTCTCTCTCTCTCTCTCTCTCTCTCTCTCTCTCTCTCTCTCTCTCTCTCTCTCTCTCTCTCTCTCTCTCTCTTTCTCTCTCTCTTTCTCTCTCTCTCTCTCTCTCTCTCTCTCTCTCTCTCTCTCTCTCTCTCTCTCTCTCTCTCTCTCTCTCTCTCTCTCTAACATAAGTACCAAATATCTCCACATCGTGATAAAGTCTACGGTGTTCTCCAGCCACATTTGACTTACTCACTGCTCCTCCTTTAACCTAACCTGTGTGTCGATAAAGATGTTGAAAGGTAAACAATTCTATGTAGTAATTGTGTTGAAAACTTTAATAAATTTACCTTTTATGCGCCATTTACACTTTGGTTTTATCATATAAATGTATAATTTTTTTAAATATAAAACTTGCACACAGATTATATAAATACCGTGTTCATAAATACATACATACATACATACATACATACATACATACATACATACATACATACATACATATTAATTTCACCCTTCAACGACACAATTATTATTAAATTTTAATCTCTCTCTCTCTCTCTAATATGTCTGAAGCCAATTTTCTGAAGACATCTTCTTACGGTTGGTCTCCACAATGTAATTTTTCTTCAGTATTTTTTATTTTTTTGCTCAACATTATAATTCAGAATTTCCTTTTTTATTTTGTTTAATAGATAACGATAATGGAGGGAGAGAGAGAGAGAGAGAGAGAGAGAGAGAGAGAGAGAGAGATTAAAATTTAATAATAATTGTGTCGTTGAAGGTTGAAATTAATATATATATATATATATATATATATATATATATATATATATATATATATATATATATATATATATATATATATATATATATATATATATATATATATATATATATATATAAGGTATTTATATAATCTGTGTGCAAGTTTTATGTTTAAATATTATACATTTA
This sequence comes from Homarus americanus, assembly GCF_018991925.1. Taxonomy (NCBI): domain Eukaryota; kingdom Metazoa; phylum Arthropoda; class Malacostraca; order Decapoda; family Nephropidae; genus Homarus; species Homarus americanus. The sequence continues at coordinate 4,421,113 of NW_024750852.1, forward strand.
TATAATAAAACCAAAGTGTAAATGGCGCATAAAAGGTAAATTTATTAAAGTTTTCAACACAATTACTACATAGAATTGTTTACCTTTCAACATCTTTATCGACACACAGGTTAGGTTAAAGGAGGAGCAGTGAGTAAGTCAAATGTGGCTGGAGAACACCGTAGACTTTATCACGATGGGGAGATATTTGGTACTTATGTTAGAGAGAGAGAGAGAGAGAGAGAGAGAGAGAGAGAGAGATAAGGGATAAGAAAGGAGAAGAAAATAAAAAAGTAAAAGAAAGACAGGAAGCATAAGAGAATGAGACTGTGTGTGTGTGTGTGTGTGTGTGTGTGTGGCGGCTCCCACAATGATAACTCGCCCACTCTCAATACCTCATCCTCCCATTCCTTGTTCCTCCACCCACTTCTTGTCTTCCCCCCTCCACCTCCACCCGTCTCCCCCCCCTCACCCACACACTAGCACAGCCTCCACCCAATTTCTCGGCACATTGGTTTTCGATGCAGCGCTGCCAACAGTTAGCACGCCACACTTGCTTCACCCCGACCGCCACTTTCACCTGACAACACTGACGATGCACATTTATAATCGAGTTTTTTTTTTTTTACTTACAGGAATATTTATTTTTTTATATATTAATGTTTTTGTTTTTTTTATTCTTTGGTGGGAATTAATTACTTACTTCCTCTTTCTTCCCCTTGTCTCTTTCTTCTTTCCTGTTCATGTTTTTATTTTCCTCTTCGTCCTTAATTTAATTTTCCTTACTTAGTTTTCTCCTCCTCCTCCTCCTCTTGGCTTTTTTCCATCTTCTCCTTGTTCTTTACCTCCTTTCTTTCTGTCTAACCTAACCTAACCTAACCTAACCCTCCCTCACTTCATCATTATCATACCCACCCACCGATCCACTCATCCACCCAACCATCCACCCACTCACTCACCCATTCTACCACTTACTCATCCAGCCACCCACCTACCCTTTCATCCACTCATATCCACTCATCCACTCACACATCCACCCATCCCTCCCTCCCCTCCCCGAACTCCACACACTCAACAATCGATCCATCCACTCACCCATCTATCTTCCCACCCACCCACCCACCCACCCACCCACCCACTAGAGGCCTCCTTGGTAATTTCAGTGAGTTAACGATAAAGGACCGCCCATCTGATCCTTGTTAAGATAGACCAATACCGTGAATACCCTCTACCTAAGGGAGCCCACCGCCCACCATACGCCACCCACCATACCCCGCCCACCCCACCCAACACAATATCTTGGTTTAAATGCCTCGCTCAACAAATTCTTTAACCTCTGTGTGTAGGAAAGATGTTTGTTGTAGTCGAGTGCTGTTTGTGTGTGTGTCTGTCTGTTTTGTTTTGGCTGGTCCTCTCAGTCCGTATATTGAATGGTACAAAACACTAGAGGTGGTTATAAATATTTTAACTGTGCCAATAGCTCTTTTAATTTACTCACTTACTCACTGACGGAGGAACGTTGTCACTCAATCATTCACTCACTCACTGAAGGAGAAAAATTGTCTCATTCATTCATTCATTCACCGAGAAAATTGTCACCTACTCACTCGATCACTGACGGAGAAAAAGAAATAATTTAAGGTTGACTCAGGTGCAGCATTGATATTCCTGAGGTCCCTTGTTGACCCCAGAGAGAGCTACAGTTAACCCAGGACGTGTTATGCTGTATGGTTGTGTATTGTAGTGTATTAATGTGAAATTTTATGTATATGTGTATATTATTGTATAGTCGTCTCAGAGTGAAGTATACTACATTATATATCATTGTGTATTATTTAATGTTATCTCAGGGTGTATTGTGTATTATTTATTACCTACCAGTGAAGACAATAGTATTCATGAAGCCGGCTCTTGCTGCTCCCTCCAGCCCGTCTAGTTAATTATAATAATGTATTCCTCACCTAGTTCACGCCCACCCCTCCCTACCCACCCCACCCCTCCCTACCTGCCTTCCCTCCCTCCCTCCCTCCCTCCCTCCCTCCTCCCTCCTCCCTCCTCTCCCTCCCTCCTTCCCCTTGCCTTAACCCTCCTCTCTCTACTTTTCCTAGGCTCCTTTTCCTCCCCCTTGCCCTGTCCCTCCTTCCTGTCTTCTCCTCTCCTCCTGCCCTCCTTCTCACCTTGCCCCTCCCTCCCTCCCTCCCTTCCTCCAGCTCCACATCACCCGATTAATTGATAACACGATGAGCAATTTGTAGCTGATTACTGCCTGTCGACGGCCCGAATGGAGACGTCTCTACTATCCCCGGTTAATCGGCAACCATCATTCTAATTACATATGCAAGAATGGCAATATTAAGCGGATCGTTATCGAGGCGAAGATGGGAGACTGGAGCATTTTCTTTCCTAGTTAGAAGTGACGTAACGAGGTCGTTCCCTAATGTACAGCCATCGTAATTACTTCATAACCATCACTTTAATTACTTCGTCTACCAGATCTAAGTAAGTCGTTGGGTAGAAGAGATGGGATGTATGCCAAACGAATAACAACTTCAGCAGCGATAAATAAAGATGATGACGTTTATATCAGGAGAAACACGAGGTAATGATTGTCAGGACGAAGCAAAATTCACGTTTAAGAAGCAATAGAGACGATAGATGATAAAAGGAGGAGGAAACTGTTAAGAGAATAGAATTAGGTGATAAGAGGGAGTGTCAGGCCATTATTACGGAGGTGGAGAGAAAATGGAGAGAGGGGGGGGGTAATATAATACAATAAAGAGAGGAGCGAGGCATACGAAACGAGGAGGTAAAAAGAGGAGGACGATGAATGGGATAAAGCGAGAAGGGGGAGTTGGAGGAGTAGGAGGAGATGAGGTAGAAGGATAAAAGAGGAGGAAGAAGTGGAGAAGGAGAGAGGAGGATGACAACGCGAGGAGGAAGAAGAGGAGGGAGACGAGGAGAGGTAGAGAAGCGAGAGAAGGGGGAAGATGAGGAAGACACAACACGAGGAGGAAGAAGAGGAAAGATAGAGGAGAGAAAATGATGACATAAGAAAAGGAATAAGATGCAGTGAGAAAGAGAGAAATATGAAGATAAAAAGCAAGTAAAAGGAGATGAGGAAAACGCAAACTGAGAAGAGAGTGAGAGAGAGAGAAAGAGAGAAAGAGAAGAATAAAGAGAATACAGAGGAAGATAATAATAATAAAGAAGAACAAGAAACCAGTGCGAGAGCAGAAAACGAAGAGGAGAAAGGGAAGGAGAAAGATGACGAAATATGAGAAGAAGAAATATGAAACGGCAAGAAAATAAAGTAACACACACGCACACACACACACACACACACACACACACACACACACACACACACACACACACACACACATACACACACACAAGGGAAAAAAACCATCCACTTCTTCTCAACCCCCAAAAGGAAACTTGCATCAAAGCGTCAACACTAAGCTGGCAATATGGTCTCAACATCACACAGTTACACGTCTGTTAAAATTCATCTTACAAAACTCAGATGAAGGAACAATGCAATTATCGCAAGTTTAATTATCTCGGAGTTATTTTCAACATCAGTGACACAGGGTTAATTACACCGTGTGAGTTGTTAGCGGAAACTGTGAAACCCTGGATTCTCAAAGGCCCTTAAGTGAACATTTTCCCTCCAGCTGGTTAATATGAGATAAGAACTCTCGTCTAACCGGTTCACATAACCTACGGCGGGTAGAGTGACGTCGATATTAAGCCAATGAGAATCAACCGTAAAGTAGATGTGTTCTCTCATCCCCAGTCAGAGGGAGATATACTGTTTGATTTATTGAGACAACGCAATCCTCTCTCTCTCTCTCTCTCTCTCTCTCTCTCTCTCTCTCTCTCTCTCTCTCTCTCTCTCTCTCTTTCTTTCTTTCTTTCTTTATTTCTATCTACTCTCCAATAAAGAACATACAAGAAGAACCCCACGATAAGATACGGCAAATAGAAAAATCCCAAATGACCTGAAGAAACTCCGTATTTCCCAGCATTCAAAAAAAAATTAAGTACAAACTCAACTACAACAAATTTTATGAGTATCGACCTTACAAGTCAGGCAAGGATGATCATCGGAAAAATCATGCTCACCAGGATAAGAAACGGACATAAGAAATACATGGTAAAGCTCCAGTAGTGATTAAAGCAGGGAGTAGTTTGGTAGTTCAGTTTCTCTCCCTCCCCGCGGCTACTGGTAGAAAAATACTATGGGTATACAGGAAACACCATTATGCATCATATGTAAATTTTAAAAGGGTTTTCGGTATTGTGGGACGAGAGGGATTATGGCCTACAGGGGTATTCTGCGTATACCCCTGAAGCCAATATTAATGGTTGTGTAGATATAGGTCGTGCAAGATTTGGAATTTTTGTGTCAAAATTCGTTCGTTTAGAAAACTTATACTTGCTGACGATAGATTCCTTTTACCTGATTAAAAAAATTCTTAATAGATCTAGGTTATTTGATGAATGTAAAAGGTGGGGACTACAAATTATTATATTAAAAACGGAAGTTCATAGTATTGACACAGAGTAAAGTGAGGGAACTACTATATGGTGAAGTATGTAACTGGCACAGCGGTGGTCAGCAGATTTTTGCCAATTATAAATAGCGGACAGCAAACCATCAGTGTTAATTAACGTTCATACAACTCTCGCAGCTCTGTATTTTTCGTAGTCTTTCATCTATTTCCAGTCATTAGAAAACGGTTTACTTTCTTCCCATTTAAAATCTCAGCTCAGAATTTACTGTAGTTTTACAAATGAATTTGGATTTAACACATCTTACTTTAAGAATAAATACAGTACATATTTTTTCCAAGTTTTTATTAGCAGGTTGTTTTGAAGGCAACGAAGGCTCGCCGACATTTGCATAGATCTGAACACTCCCTGGCTGACGTTTGGTGAAGTTTATCCATTACTCGTGCCGGAATGTAAACAAACTTGGAAACCTAATAATCAAAGGAGAAAATTTATTTTCGTTGTTGCTGATTACAGTGTCTTACAAATTACAGAACTCAGATAAAACTAACAAAAATTGTTAAACAACACATTCTGCTCAAACAAATACAAGAAACATCACTTAAAAGCATTATTTACAACATAGAAGCCAAAACCATCGACACTACCACCCCTGCACACCATCTCCGCCCATAATGTTGGTATTCCTGCATGACGGCATCTGAAATACATCAGAGCTATCGAGCTGAGGTAATGGTGCGAGACGATCTCAAGACAGATCGTCTCCGGCTCCGGCAAGCCCTGCTGCTACGACCCTTATCCTCGGCAACCTCCCTGGATTAGACTGGAGGAGTGGTAGACGGTGGCGGAGTGAGGTGGAATGGGTGGACATGAGTCGTCTGCTTCTGCTCACTGTCAGCTGAGAGAGACTGGGTCGCCGCACCTCATCATCACCTGCAGCGAAGGTGTGCTGTTTCACTTCTCGTTTTCCCTTTCTCATTTTATACTTGATCTTATAAGTCTGTCTCTCAGTTTTATTTTTTATGACATACACACACACACACACACACACTCACACACATGAAAAATAATAAATAAATAAATTGGGCTAATGAAATATATATATATATATATATATATATATATATATATATATATATATATATATATATATATATATATATATATATATATAAGTAAATCACTGTATGCTGATCTATATATGCTGATAACCACAAGGAAAGAAGAAAACACGAAGTTCCCAAGCGCTTTCGTGTAATTCACATCTTCAGGGGTGAGTACAGACTAAAGAGAAATACAAACCAAGGTGTATATATTGGTTTGTATATATATATATATATATATATATATATATATATATATATATATATATATATATATGCTATATACTCTTATGGCTGTGTCCAGGCCCCACACTGCTGGTAATATTGATTGCCAAAGTACGTGGACTGCTCGCAAAATCCTCGTGATAGCAGCGAAAACATCAAAAACAAATAATGGTGTAAAATGCTCTCACAATTCATACAATAAATTTGATTAAAAAAGGACATTGGACCATAGTTTATAGTACCAATATTTTAGGGTGAATTTCGACAACAACAATAACAATACCGGCAGGTGGGAGGTGTTACCTGCAGAAGAATGATGGCATAACGGTTTGGAATATCTATTGTCATTTGGTAAAGGAAAGTTTAATAGATGAGTTCTAGGGAAACTTATCGTTAAATCATGGAAGAAAATGGAATAATGCCCGACAAACAGTTTTCTCAATGATATATCCGTCGAAACTTGATTTTGTTTTTACTACTCATATATTTCTTGCATCTCATAATGGGATAGATGACAATGACTTAGTAAATTAAAAAGAAATTGAATAATCACATTTAATCGTATTTTTTTTTTTTTCTCATAATGTCTTGTTGAATTTTCTTCCATAAAACGTGTACAGTGATCGCTTGCGTATTTATGTAAGTATTTATTACATGTGTGCCAGGTGCCATTAAAACAAACACCTTTACTTATCTTGTTGTATACAGAGAATTTTTGTTATTATTTAAAATTATTCCGTATTTAGGTGCGTCGAATATATTCCTCTGACGGATGACCATTATTTCAGGCAATTTTTACATTACTGGAGAAATAGGTGGCAGTTGGAGATATGAATGAGCCAAGAGTGTTATCGGCTAGAGAGAACACACACACACACACACACACACACACACACACACACACACACACACACACACACACACACACACACACACACACACACACACACACACACACACACACACACACACATCTCTACATGTAGTGAAAACAGCTGGATGGTGAGAGAAACGAAGAGACAGAGAATGAATCAGATATACAGACAGGCCGAGTGGGAGAGACAGTGCGAGAGACCGTCAAAGGCTAAAGAGAGAGATAGAGGGAGGGAAGGAGGCGAATAGAGAGAACGAAAAAGCCAAGTAATTATACACAGATAGAAATAAATTCTGGAATGTGGAAAGAATGAAAGACAAAGTGAGAAATAGATAAAGAGAGAGATACAAGCATAATATGAATAGAGAGGGTGCGGGGGTAGAAGCCTTAGTTCCAAACACACACTTAGGAATATACAAACACCACTTAAACTGTATATAAATAACACACGCTATTAAACGCACACTCCTACAAAACACACAAACAACACACACACGATCAAACACAACTACAAAGTACCAAATATTTAAACACATACTATCAAAAACACATATGAACATAACAAAAGACGCAAACAACACAATACCAAACACACAAACAACACACAAACAACACACACACTACCAAACATACAAACAACTGCCACAATCAAGGCTCCTGGTGGCTACTGAGCAAAAGTTTGAGACTTGCACACTTTTGTAAATGTCCGCTATGTGACCAAAATTCAATCTCCCTTTTACACTGTGGGCATCGTGAAAAATAAAAGTGAATTGATAAAATAAGAAAAATAAAATGCTTAGTGATTTCCTTTGTTTTTGTGTTTGTTTATATATATATATATATATATATATACTGTATATCAGCAGACATTTGCCAAAACCCGTCGAAAATTTCCTTGTGTTGTGTTGACATGACGTCACTTCCGCCATCCTCCATGTTTACTGCCGCCACAGGATCCATAAACTAAATTTGGTCCTCGACCAGGGAGAGCGACGCGTGGCACCAACGAAACGCCATGAATAAATCTCATCCTCAGCTTGCTGATTATCGCTCTGTATAAACCAATTTCTCGAAATAAACCAATTTCTCGGAGTTAACCCCCCACCCCCAGTACTTGTTAACCTCTCACGGCTCTGAAATATTTAGTCAAATATTCTGCAGCGCTGCTGCCAGCTGGTGAGAAGTATATTACATTGCGTTCGCGAAAAATGAACTTTAAACTTGAATTCAAAAGCTGAAATTTCGGTGGATTCAAGGAAAGGGATTCTCTTTCTTGCGAGCTAAACTGTAATCAAATAAGCTTTACAGCTTATATTTAAAGACTGAAATGATGGTAGACTCACACCAGAATCTATTAATTTATACTGAAAAGTAACGTTTAAGCTTTTGGTGGAATTTAAACTTGAAAATTAAAAAGCGAAATCGTAACATTCTGAAAGGAATATCATTTTTTGTTTTGGAACCTTGGTATTAAATATGCAGGGTGAGCATAAAGTCTTTCCCTGATTATGAAAAATCATATCTCGAAGACCATTCTAGATAGAAACATGAATGTTGTCTCATTGTGTACACGAATTCATAGATTTTTTTTTCATGCATATTTTAAGCTGCAAAAACCTGTATGTTTGTACCAAGCATATGTTTTGTGTAATAAATGTTTGTAATCAGGGAAAGACTTTATGCTCACCCTGTATATCTCAAATATCAGTGTTGGTCGATTAAAAAAAATATTTACCTCATCATGCCCAAGAGAAGTCAGTAGTGACACACGTGCCTCATACATGTGTTGTTGTGTTAAGATCAACATTCCTATTAGATTATATGTTTTCTTTATTAAATCATAAGTTTTAAGTAGAAGAAACAGTCTCGCTCTTACGTTTAGAGTCTGGTAGTAATAAAAAAAAACTAATTAATTTTATGAGAAATTAAAAAAAAATTGAAGAAAATGCAGTAGATTCTTTAATGTTTTCTAAAATATGTGAAAAATTTCTATGTTGATCTTACTAATCATTTGAGAATTGAGAAGACAAATACTTAACCTCAATAAAAAAAAATTAGGCATCGAATAAGGAAATTGGAAAACGTTCATATATGTTGGTGGAATAAAAAACAAATAATTTCGTCCTTTTATTTTCGAGATTTGATAAATTTGATAAAAATTTTCACATGCAAAAATTCATTCCTTATTTTTCATATGGCAATGTAGCTTCCTGGTACTTTCCGTTAATTTATATTTAAGTGAGTAAATAGTTTTCAGTACAAATATAACGATAAGGTGTATTCAGTATGTGACTAAAGTTAGTTTCTCCTGCCAGTGGTAAACGTGAGGCAGCGCGTCACTTCACCCCTCAGCTCAGCTTGTATACATTAGTTCGTCTCCTCACAGCCGGGAACTCCAAGACAAGACTCCTCAACTTCCCGTCTTTGCTAATGAATTGACAGCTTTTTTACCATCTTATTGTTGACTGGCAGCGAGAGAGCTATCCAACATTGTAGGAAAAAAAGGAAATAAAAATTACTCTCGCTTCTTGTGCTCGTTCAGGTGTGTACAGTATAGTTCACGAGGCGAAGTCTTACCGTTTTGCTTTGCGTGTCTTGGAGGAGTTCTCAGGGATTCGTTCGTTGAATTTTCTCTCTAACTGGCCATTTGAAATCTTTTCTAACTGTCTATTAAAACGTACATTTAACTGGAGATGTGAAAACGTTTCTAACTGGCTATTAAAACGTATCCAACTTGCGATGTGAAAACGTATTTAACTGGTTCACTTTAGCCAGTCCTAATCGCTCTGAGACTTAATACAAATATTAATTTCCCTGTGTGAGCTATGAGAGGGAATTTTGATGTACGAGTCTGAAATAATCCGACCACTTTTTTCTTAGCCGTTTCCTGTCTGATGTGATTCGTTTTACTTCTCTTCCCTTTCCTTCGTCTTCTTCTTAACTCCCTTCCCTGATTCCCGATGATCTTTAGAAAAACACAACACAGTTTTATACTGTAGTGACAATTAAGGGAACTTGAGAACAAAAACTTTTCCTTCCTAGTGTTGGCTATCGGGTGGCGGGACGGGGAAAAATCCTTTATTTATCTCCCTGATGGGGAAGAATCCCCTAATTACTTCTCTTCTTGGGGGAAATCCCTCAGGTGATTCGTCTGGTGGGAGAAATTATTTCAAAATTCTTCTCTTCTTGATATAGTTAGCACAAACATTATTTTATTTTGCTGTGGTTGGAAAAATAGTATTAAAAAAAATGATACTTGAGGGAAAAATTCATAATTGATTACTGTATTTTTTTAAGTATTACTAGCAAGGTCATTCACATTTTCCTTGGTATTGAATAGTTTTAGTTTTATTTCCAGTAAAAGGAAGAGGCAAATTCTCTCATATAATAGTACAAAAGTGTGAGCACTTCTTTAACACACTGAGGCTGATGAAGGGGAAAATAAGTTATAAATTCCGTATAATACTGAAGGGTAAAAGCAAATCTTACTTTACTATGTTGGGCAAAATTCCCTTGCTGTACGTGGTCACCGATGGACAGTCTATTCTCTGCCGTCCAATGGAGTGGAGAGTCTACAAGTTTCTGTTAGGCTGTGGGGAAAAACTTTCAGTGGTGGGGAGATTCTGAGTCTCCCTCGGGTGGTAGGAAAAATCTATCAATGGCAGAGAAATTCTGCAAGCTTCCTTCGGAGTGGGGAGAAAACTTACAATGGCGGAGAGATTTTATAAGTCCCTCTCAGGTGGTGGGGAAAACTGGGTATATATATTTACTCAGGAGAAATTCTTACTTATTTAGTAGACAAAATTATGCAATAAATATCCTAATTATTTTTTATGTAAAGAAACGGAAATATTCATTCTTACAAGGTTTTAATATGACAAGAAAATTGTCGGAAGGACTTAATCCCTCGGAGTACAATGCCTGACGCTTTGAATGCGATTAGTTATTCCCTCGATTACGATGATATTGTACTCAAGGAGTTTAAGGTTATGTACTCAAGGACTGATATCGTAGAAAATAGTGATTACGTATAGGCGTGAGAAGGAAGACCTGCCCGTGTCTATAACCGAGAACAAAAAGATTCAGGTCCAGACACATTAGGATCGGTTGGTAATAGTGAGCCGTCCCCGTCAACCCTCCCCCTCAAGCCTCCCCCTCAACCCTCCCCCTCAACCCTCCCCCTCAACCCCCCCTCAACCCCCCTCAACCCTCCCCTCAATCCCCCCTCAACCCTCCAGTCTCAACAGAAACTGGAACTTATTTATATGTATGAGAACTCCAGCCTCCGAGACATAAGCCTAACATGTAATACACTGATTAATATTCAACCAACACTGAAGCGAATTTCCAGGAAACTTATGAATATTAGAAAAAAAGATAACTGCAATATATTGACCTTTGACTGTATTTAAGAATATGGTGAATATTGGTCCCTAGAATAAAAAAAAATAGCCCTTTTTACCATGTGAGAAAACGGTTTATTTAAGCCTCTCTAACGTCAACAAAACATGAGTCGAAGAAAGTTGGGATTATTAAGACCCTAAATACCATAATTTAGAGAAAATGGAAGGTGTGCTACGTGTACACCTGATACACACCTGCTATAATGAGTCAGGGCAACTGGGAAGGCTCCCAGGTTAATTGGGCCCCATTAGGACTGGAGCCCATTAAAACTAAGGTCCATTAAGACTGGCGCCCATTTGACCCGCCAACACTGTGAGGACCTGGTGGTGGTGGTGGTGGTGGTAGTGGTGGTGGTAGTGGTGGTGGTGGTGGTGGTGGTGGTGGTGGTGTGGTGGTGGTGGTGGTGGTGGTGGTGGTGGTGTATGGTGGTAGTGTGGTGTAGTGGTGGTGGTGGTGGTGGTGGTGGTGGTGGTGGTGGTGGTGGTGGTGGTGGTGGTGGTGGTGGTGGTGGTGGTGGAGGGGGGGGTATCTCCCTACCATCCTGGCCTTAGTGAGAGAGAATGTTGGGTTAATTAAGGAGGTATTTTATGTGTGTGACGGTCACCAGGTTATTAACTTTGGGGATTATAATGATTTGGTGGAGGGTATTGTGTTCTGAGAGAGAGGGAGAGAGAGAGGAGGGAGAGAGGAGGGAGGAAGGGAGGTAAGAGAAAGAAAGTGAGTGACTGAATAAGTAAATCACAGATAGATAGACATCAGAAAGACGTACAGACATAACCAAGCGAGCAGATGGGACATGTAGACACACAAACAGGAATAAACAACAAACAGGCAAACCTTATAAAGTCAAATAAACACATAGACAGACACAGGAAGACATGCAGAAGTAGACAGTTAGGTAAACAGACTTAGAAATGCCAGAAGACAGACAAAGACAAACAATAAACCATAGAGAAAGACATATAAACAGACCCCAGAGAAGGACACTTGTTAGGTCACTGTACTGAGGCTGGTTCAGTGCTCAAGAGGCTTAACATTATCTAAAACAAGTTATTTTTTTTTCAGTATGGAAGTAAATGTTGGCACTGTGACGTCAGGAGACTTGGGGTGGGTTAAGTGTTGGCATCGCGACATCACATGACGGGGTAAGTGTTGGCACTAAGACTATAGGAGTGTTTGGGCTAACGTGTTGGGTACCGACGCCGAAGAGCTGTGTTTTGATGTCATCAGAGTTACAATTGGTCGGATTATGACGCCATATGATTTATAAATGGTGGCATTTTTATCGTGAACACAGGTGATGTGTGGCACCATGACGTCAGAGTACAGTTAAGCGATGGCATTAAGAGTCAGAGCATTTGTGAATTGTCATAAAGACGAATCAAATAATGGCACTTTGGACGGCCCTATGACACGAAAACAAGTCAAATGATGGCACTAGGAGACGGAGAAGTGGCATCACTATGACACCCTGAAGACAAGTGAAGTGGTGGCACTGTGGCATCAGGTAAACGCCAGGTGGGGCTCCACTAAGTGCCTCATTATACAAGCACTCACCTGAGCAGATCTCATTAACAGTAATTTGCGCGGCGGCTCACCAAAGACAGTCTGCCTACCTGTGTCTGTGTGTGCCGGGGCTACGTTCCTAATGATTGTCATTTAACCCACTAAGGCATCAGGTGTTTGTTGGTGTTTTGTTTCTGTTTTTGTTTGTTTCACTAAAATGTGTGCGTGCGTGTGTGTGTGTGTGTGTGTGTGTGTGTGTGTGTGTGTGTGTGTGTGTGTGTGTGTGTGTGTGTGTGTGTGTGTGTGTGTGTGTTAAACCCATTAATGTGTTTGTTTAAATTGTTTGTGGGGGAATTCGTTTGTTTATGATATAAAAATAAAACATTTATAACTCATATCCACAAAGTTTTATTTTTATATCAAACGAAAAATAATAATACAAGTTTAATCAATGTTATTAAAACATCCTCATCTACACCCTCTTATTCCTTTATCAGTTATGTCGGTTCTCCCTTTTATCCAAATAGTGTTATGTGCATTTTTATTTATTTTTTTATTTTATTGTCTTCTGTGTTTTTATTTTTTTCATTCATATTTTTTTTTATTCTTATCTCTGGTATTTCTGCTTTCATTCTCTCTCTCTATTTCGTTATCAGTTTTGCCTATTCCCCCCACATCTATATCAACGTTTTTTTTTGTTTTTTTTTTATTTTGTGTTTTTATCTTTATTTATTTCATTTGTCTTTTTTTTTGTCTCCGTGTGTTCCACTGTGTTTATTTTCTTCATACTTTTTTCAGTTTGTTTTCTCCTTCCGTCTGAATCAAGGTGTTTTGTTTGTTTTTCTTAGTTTTTCATTCTTCCCATTCTATTCATCTTGTCATTCCTGTCTCACTTTCTTCCATCTGTTTCTACTTCCTCCATTCTTTTATCAATTACGCCATTTTCTGCCCCCCAAATTTCCCCAGATTGTCTCAGGTTTCCCCGCCATTCCCCAGCACATTCTATTATCGGACACATAACATCCTCTCTCTCTCTCTCACCCAAACATTTGGCGAAAGGATTCCATCTGACGGTCTTGTTATCGCAGAGTGCCAGTTAAGCCCTAGGGTACCGGCACTGCAGTATAGCCAAGGTCACTTAAGAGTACTGGTTAGAGCCCTCGGTTACATAGAGTTACATAAAAGTACTCGTTAAAGCACTGGGTTAGTTAATCTCCCTCTTGATGCCAGTGATTCAATTAGAGCACTTATCATTTAGCGTGCCGTTTAAATTCCCTGGGATGCCGACGGAGCGTTTTGAGCACTACAACACCTCGAGTTTGAGTGCCGTTTAAGCCTCCATTTGATGTTCTGTGGCCCTGTTAGAGTTTTGGGTTAAGCTCTCCCCACCCCCTGTGTGACGGTGTTAGTGGTCCGTCATTATGCTGGCGTGGGTCCAGCAACAACAGGATTTTAGATAAGGAAACATACATGTGTTTTGACTGTGGCTCCAGGGAGGGAGGTGAGGGAGAAGGTGGGGGTGAGGGAGAAGGTGGGGGTGAGGGAGAAATAGATATAGTTGAGAGGTGGGAGAAGATGGGCTGAGTGGGATAAATTATGAGAGGGAAGAATATTCAGGAGAGCTGAGAGGGGAATTGGTGAGAGGGGAGAAGCTGAAAGGGACGAGTGGTGTTAATGAGAGTTTAAAAAGTTGAGTTTTGAGAAGGACAGCTGAGAGAGGAGGATTGTGAGAGGGAGAACTGAAAAGGTTGGGTGGTGAGAGGGGTGATTGATAAAGGAAAAGGCTTCTGCTCTACGATTTTTACGATGAAGGCTTCCGCGTTGAGGGCTTTCACGTGCAGGGCTTCCACGTACAGGGCTTCCACGTACAGGGCTTCCACGTACAGGGCTTCAGTGTAAGGTGAGCCTGGTGTGCCATTAGTAGGGAGGTTGGTTGGCCTACACTACTGGCCACTCGTTATGCCCCACATCCCTTCCTCCTCCTCTTGTTGCATCTTCACGTAAGCTTGCCACTGTTTTATGAAGTCGAATATTATTGTTATTTATCCGTTTTAACACGATTATTTTGGCATTAGTGAATTAGGTTAGGTTAGGTTAGTTATGGTAGATTAGGTTAGTTGATCTGTGTTAATTAGATTGGGTTAAATGGATAAGATTAAGTTTTTATTCGATCAGGTTTTTTAGATTAGCTATTTTAATCTACACAGGTAGGTTAGGTTGGGTTAGGTTAGTCAGGTAAGATAGATTAAGTTACAGGTTACTGGAGTTAAGGTAAGTTAATAAAGTAAGTGTTTAGTTATTTTAGGCTACTTATTGGCTGATAAAGTTGATGAAGTTGACGTAGGTGCACACACACACACACACACACATACACACACACACACACACACACACACACACACACACACACACACACACACACACACACACACACACACACACACACACACACACACACACACACCAGTAAGTCTATTTGTTTTTCCTTCCCTCCTCCGTGACAGCCTCCGCCTCCCTCTCTTGTTTTCCTGCACGAAGAACAACTGATAATATATCTAGACATGGAACCACCACCAACACCACCACACACACCACCACCACCATCACTACCACCATCACCACCACCACCACCACCACCACCACCATCACTACCACCATCACCACCACCACCACCATCACCACAATCACCACCACCACCACCACAATCCCACCACCACCATCACTACCACCATCACCACCACACACCACCACCCACATCACTCACCACCACCATCACTACCACCACCACCACCACCACCACCACCACCATCACCACCACACCACCACCACCACCACCACCACAATCACCACCACCACCACCACCATCACCACCACCACCACCACCACAATCACCACCACCACCATCACTACCACCATCACCACCACCATCACCACCACCACCACCAATATGATCAAACACTAAATATTAAACATTATATCCATCACTAGATAAGTAAACTCGTCCCGTTTCCCGACAGCAACGTGGGGAAAATTAACCCACGATCATTTGATAATCCGTCTTTGTGTTGTAGCTTAAGTAAACATGATAAACAAAGCCTCAAGTCTCCAGTTGGGGGGAAAACAGAAAATTAACACGAGGCTTTGAGAATCTTCCCCCAGAATAATCTCTTTGCTAACACCTGGGAGCCGTAAATAAGAGTGTTGCCTAACAGTGGTGTGACAAGCATACATATATACTGTAAGTTCTCTACAAAACAACCAAGTTTGTAAATGTGTTCACTATGATTATTTATCGCGGGTTGTTGTTGTTGTTCGGAAGCGTCTGGTTTATTACACCGCTGAGTCTCTGTTTTGGTGGAGGAACAGCTGCCAGATGTATACACACTTACTCGTGATACTTACACTTATATACTCGACGTGTAAGTTAGTGCAGTGTGTAATATCCTGTTTTTAATTAACACTTTAGTAGTTCAAATAAGTAATAATATACAATATAAGTAACTATATTCATGATGGTAACAGACTAATGACAGTAGTAAGATAATTAATACTCAGAAGAAACACCGTAAATAATGTGTCCTAAGCTTGTGTATGTATGTATGTATGTATGTATGTATGTATGTATGTATGTATGTATGTATGTATGTATGTATGTATGTATGTATTGTATAGTATTAACTGCGGGCATTAATACAATCCCCCACACACTCATTGTGGTCGTGAACACTATTTACCGCCTTCTATTACTGCTCCATACAGCAGTATTTAATCCGCTACTGACTCCTGAACACAACTTTAAGTCTTTCTTTCTTTTACTATTTCTGGTGAGTCTGACTCCGGTACAATATATCCGTCGGAGCCAATAAGCTGACGGCTCCACCAACAACTCCCGGGAGAATATTTCTACACTTGTTGACTCGCTCTCGTTCCTCCTGCTGGGGAAAATAAATCCCTAGTAATATATTATAATTATTGTGTTACCTTTATGAAGTAAATTATTAAGTCAACTTCAATATTTCTTCTTCTTAACTCGCCGAAGGTAGAATTAAATGGGAATAAAGATCGCTTGTTGTTTCTGGTCTACAGCCGCGAATGTCAGGGACGATGATAACACGTCACAAGTTGTTGACATCCACGCGACATTGTTAAAGACAATATCCTGTTATTTACTATTACAGTATTAGAGACGAGACACTTCTTGTGTGTGATTAATCCATCTCCCTGAAAGGTTTCAGCTGTCGTCACCTTAAAGGGTTAAACCATTAACCTCAAAGGGTTAAATCATCGTCTTAAAAGGGTTAAGTATTTGTCTTGAAGGGTTGAACCATTATCCTGGAAGGGTTAAATTATTGTCCTGGAAAGGTTAAGCTGGACCTACTAAGAGGTACACTGAAGCGACGTAAATAAAAGCCTCTCTCTCTCTCTCTCTCTCTCTCTCTCTCTCTTCTCACACCTCCCAAGAACAAAATCATATCCTCTTTCTTTTTCTTCCTCCTCCATCTCTACATTTATCCCACGTTCTTTTTCTCTCTTCCCCTCCCTCCATATTTTCCTACTCCCTGTTTCTCAACTTCTCTCTCTCTTCCTTTCCCCCTCCCTCTTTGTCTCATCCCTTCCTCCTTTAATCTCTCACTCTTTCCATGTCCCCTTTTTTATCCCTCCTTCTACCTCTTGTTTACTCCTCCTCCCTTACTTTACTTCTGTCTCTCTATCACTTATATTTCTTCCGCACATCACCCTCCTTTTATTTCTTCTGCTCTCTCTCTCTGGAGGTAGTTGACAGCCACCAACCTGCTTCTGGAGGGATGTTGTTATTGTCCAGCTCGGTCAGTCAGGGGATAGAGGATAGTCAGAAGGATTCGCTCTTGTTCCTCCCATTCTGAGGCAAAACACAAACGGCCAGGATGGTGGTGGATGGGAAGGTGGTAGGATGGAAGGGGTGGTGGTAGATGGGATGGGAGGTGGTGGTGGATGGAAGGGTGGTGGTGGTGGGTGGTGGTGGTGGATGGGGGTGGTGGTGGATGGTGGGGATGAAGGGGTGGTGGTGGTGGTGGATGGAAGGGTAGGATGGAAGGTGGTAGGTGGGATGGGAATGTGAAGTGTGGTGGTGGTGGATGAAAGGGTGGTGGAGGATGGGAAGGGTGGATGGAAGGGGTGGTAGGGTGGAAGGTAGGATGGGAAGGGTGGTGGTGGATGGGAAGGGGTGGTGGTGGGATGGGAAAGGGTGGTGGAGGATGGGAAGGGTGGTGGTGGAGGGAAGGTGGTGGTGGATGGAAGGGGTGGTGGTGGATGGGAAGGGGTGGTGGTGGGATGGGGATGGAAAGGGTGGTGGAGGATGGGAAGGTGGTGGTGGTGGATGGGAAGGGGTGGGTGGTGGATGGTGGTGGTGGGTGGTGGTGGTGGATGGGGAAGGGCAGGTGGAAGGGGTGGTGGTGGTGGATGGAAGGGGTGGTGGTGGAGATGGGAAGGATGGTGGTGGTGGATGGGAAGGGGGTGGTGGTGGATAGAAGGAAGGGTGGTGGTAGGGATGGGAAGGGGGTGGTGGTGGATGGGAAAGGGTGGTGGAGGATGGAAAGGGTGGTGGTGGATGGGAAGGGGTGGTGGTGGATGAGAAGGGGCGGTGGTGGATGGGAATGGAAGGTGGTGGTGGATGGAAGGGTGGTGGTGGTGGATGGGAAGGGGTGGTGGTGGATGGGAAGGGGTGGTGGTGGTGGATGGGAAGGGGTGGTGGTGGATGGGAAGGGATGGTGATAGTGATTGTTGTGGTAATGGTGATGATAGCGATGGTAAAAGCCCCAAATCCACGTCTAAAAAACGCCCCAATTCGATATCTCCCAAAACCCTAAATGGACACACAAGACGATAAATCAACCCAGGAGGGAGAGCTTCACTCCCCGGCCCTGCTTGTTGAACTTGCTGGGACCATCAGAGTGATTCCTCAACAGTTTTCCGGCCGATCAAACTCTCTCAAAGGGAAGGAATTAACAAAGTCGGACGCTGAGACTTTCTTCTTGTGGCGTTATCCCAGCTGAGCGATGGACTGATTTTACCCTCGATTACCCATGAAGGATCACGGAATGTGGACTCTTTTCTTTTTTTATGTATATTTATTTGTCTCTCTTGGTATTTTATTCTTTTTGTGATTTTTTTCTTTCGTGTAGTTATCGGTTTTTTGTGTTTTCTCTTTTATTTTATTTTATTTTTATTTTTTCTTCTCTATTTCCCTTCTATTTTCTCTTTGTGCCTGTGTGACTGTTTATATCTGTCAGTATCGTCTTACTAAATATCAATACGTCATTACTTAATAAATCAATACCGCTTCATGACATTAAAATCCACAATTAACGAGCAAAAATATTCCACAAAAACCACTATTAACAAAAATCTTTTAAAAATACCTAAAAAAAAGGGGGGGAGAAAGAAGGAAAAAAGGGGGAAAATATTTAGACACAACTAAATTCCCCGGCGTCACTATGTTTCATCCCTTGGGTTGGAGAATATATTTATACGGGTTTTGAGTTCCCTGCTGAATAAACATGGAGACGCTAGGTTGGTTTAAACATGAATCAAGCATAATTAAGGAATTTCCCGTCGCCCTGAATACCGCTGCTTTACATGACAATGGTGGTGGGGGGGGGGGTATGGTCCAGGCGTCGTTGTGTGGTGGTATCATCATCATCATCTTCTACTCCACCTCCTCCTGATCCTGATACCCCTCCTCCTTCTTCCTGAGCCTCCTCCTCCTCCTCCTCCTCCTTTTGTTATGGCTTCTAACCGTTTAACGTTAATTTGTGTGAGTTCATTTCACTCTCCCTCTTCCTCAACCTCCTCCTCCACCTCCTGCCCTCCTCCTCCTTCTGTCTCCAACCTCCTCCCTCCTCCACCTCCTCCTCCTCCTCCTCCTCCTCCCTCATCCTTCTCATTTAACGTTAATTTGTGTGTGTGTGTGTGTGTGTGTGTGTGTGTGTGTGTGTGTGTGTGTGTGTGTGTGTGTGTGTGTGTGTGTGTGTGTGTGTGTGTGTGTGTGTGTGTGTGTTTTTACCCCCCCCCCAAAATAATGTATATTTCGTATCATAAAGGTAACAGTTCAAATTAACTCATTATACAGGACCTCGGTAGAATGGCACCGCAATTTGTTTTAAACAAATTAAATTAATTATGAAAATGAACTGTGCCTGACTTTTGCGCAGGAAGAAAATATATATATAATTTCATCCCAACGCGAGTGACTCCAGACAGTGAAGAAAAAGAGAGAGAGAATGAGGATAAAAGAGACAGAGAGAATGGTGAAATAGGGGATAGAGAGAGAGAAAGAGGAAAGAGAATGGGAAAATAAGAGGGAAAGAGTAAATGAGAATGAGATAGGGATAGAGAGAAAAGATAAATAGAAGAGAACGAGAGAGAGGAAGGTAAAATAGAAAAGAGATAGAGAGAGAGAGGGAGGGGGAAGCAGATTAAAAGGAAAGAAGACAAAGAAATACATTATCTCATACATAAAAAAGAGAGACAAACAGACAAATAAAAACCGCATAGGAATAATAAGAAAAAACTTATTGTGTGAGAGAAAAAAAAATCTGAATATACGAATAATTTTTTTTTTACTTTTCAGTTTTTTTAGAAATTTCATGAATAGCTTATAATTTATGTTTTTGTTAAAGTCTCGTTTCTGTGATTGTCTGAGTTAGTGTTAATCCTGGCCTTTGTTACTGTGTCTAAGAGAGAGAGAAGAGACAAAACATTAGAGACAGAGAGAAAGAGAAACAGTAGTAGAGGCAGAGAAAGAGAGATAGAGAGTATTAATAGTAGTAGTCTTAGAGGTAAAGAAAGAAAGAAAGAAAAATAAAGAAGAAAGAAAGAAAGTGGCAAAAAGAAGAAAAAAAAAGAGGGAGAAAAAAAAATATACCAACTCGAACATACACACACACACAAAAAAAATCGTATGTTGGTGAACGCAGGAATAGAATTGTGTGATTTTTCAGCCTGGAAATTCATGAACAGATTGTCATTTATAGTTGGTGGAAATTCTGTCTTGGTAAGTTTTATCGAGTCTGTGTGGTGGTTTGTTGTGAGTTTTGGCCCGGAGAGAGAGAGAGAGAAAGAGAGGGAGAGAGAGGGAGAGAGAGAGAGAGAGAGAGAGAGAGAGAGAGAGAGAGAGAGAGAGAGAGAGGGGGGGGGGGGAAGGGAGAAGGCGCTTGAGAGAGACAGACAGAGATATAACACAGGAGAACAGAGAGATGTATCTCCCTGCACGCAAACACAAAGAGAGTATAAGACTTACACACAAACAAGAGAGAAATACACAACCACACCAACAGCTAGAAACACAGACAGACAGAGACAACATCAAGTCATAGCTGTTTGGGTAAGGTTCTCCGTCAACTGCCGTAACAAGGAACAGGTACACCTTCCATCTGGTCGTGTGAGGAGGAGCAGCTCTCGTGGTGTGTGTGTCAGGTGGGTTTATGGGCTCTAGCCTGAGTCAATACAGAATACAAAACTGTCCGGAGGGGATGCATGGAGCACTAGTCAAGTACGTTGTGTATGCAGGCAGGTGATAAACTCGCCCCTGTGTGAGCTTAAGATGGTCGCCTTTTTTTTGGTGGCGGGAAAAAGCGTGTGTGTGTGTGTGTGTGTGTGTGTGTGTGTGTGTGTGTGTGTGTGTGTGTGTGTGTGTGTGTGTGTGTGTGTGTGTCCACGACGTCACTAAAGATTCTAATTTCTTTTTATTCTTCTTTAAGTATTATTTTAATGTTATTTATTCCGATTGTATTATTTTCCTGTGAGTTATTTTGAGGTATGTTTGTTCCTACGTACATATATATATATATTTATTTACAGACATTACTAGTTGAGGGTTAGGAGTTAATTAAGTTTAATAGTTACTAAGGTTTATTATTAGCAGGTGTGTACAGTGCCCGCGGTCTCTCTCTATATATTGAGGAGAGCAGTTCTTTTATCGCTCCGAAATTCGTGACAAATGTTCGGGATATATATATATTTTTTTTTTTATAACTTTCGGGTTTCATAAAGTGAATTCATTTGCATATTATGTAAATGAACTTGGCTCTACTTTCAGTTTTTTTTACTGTGAGCAAATATGTTTAGTGTGTGTGTGTGTTTGTTTGTTTACTTTTCGCTATGTTGCCTCATCTCCGCTGGTCGTATTCCTGTAAAATATTTACATGTTGATGGAATAGTTTTAGCCTAATTTTGTTATCCAACTTGAAAAAAAAAAATCCATTCACCGAATTTTCAATATCCAGGGTAATTGCTTACTTGTTTTGACTGTTGATGTGCATTTGTGGCTGCTGGGATTTGCTATATAGCCAATACCAGGCATGCAAATTGTGCTGGATTTATCTTGAAATGGCATTTTAATGTTACATGGTAAAAACACCTCCACCGCCCACCCATCATTTTCCCTTTCATGATTTTTATCGGCACAAAAAATACTCTACATATATATATATATATACTGCATATGTTTAAATGTATATATTATAGTCAAGCTCTGTAAACTGTTATTTCACGAAATTAATGAAATTTTTAGTCATTTCACGAGATGAATGTTTCACTAGGGTCAGGTCAGATTGGGTTAGGCTTGGTTTTAACCTAACCTAACCTTACCTGAGTGAAAAATTTATATCGCGAAATTACAATATATATATATATATATATATATATATATATATATATATATATATATATATATATATATATATATATATATATATATATATATATATATATATATATATCGCATTACTGCATGACTTAATGGGGAGAAAAGGTAATAGGGATAAATGAAGAAGATAAACGATAATAATGAATGAAATAATAGGGAGTGTTGAGAGAGAATATTTAAAGAGAGGTGAGAAGCGAAGACTCAGAAACAGACAGAGAGAATGACAGAAATTAAGAAAGGAATAAAATAAATAGTGGAAGAGACAGACGGAGAAGGAAAGTGTACGAGAAAGAGATAATATAAAGGAAAAGGTAGAGAGATAAGGCAAAAAATGAGAGAGAGAGAGAGAGAGAGAGAGAGAGAGAGAGAGAGTTGTGACAGCTCCTACTAGTGGGGATAAACTAGTTATAGTTTAATCATAATATTAACTGAACCAGAAATGGACCGAAAATTGGAGTTTTACACTTGGTGACGAAGCCCAGGATGACGATGATGGTGATGACGATGACGGTGATGGTGATGACGATGACGGTGATGGTGATGACGATGACGATGACGATGATGATGATGGTGATGATGACGATGATGGTGATGACGATGACGATGACGATGATGATGATGATGGTGATGATGGTGATGACGATGATGATGATGATGATGGTGATGGCGATGACGATGACGATGATGATGATGATGATGATGATGATGATGGTGATGACGATGATGGTGATGACGATGATGATGATGATGATGGTGATGATGGTGATGACGATGATGGTGATGACGATGGTGATGATGATGATGGTGATGATGGTGATGACGATGATGGTGATGGCGATGATGATGATGACGATGATGACGATGATGACGATGACAATAATAATAATAATGACAATTATAATGATCACGTACAAGGAGCGAAAATCGAGCCGAAAGAAAAATGAAAGAGAAAGAATTAGGCAGAGAATAAATTGAAAAATAGAGTCAGGCAGAGAAATAGATAATTAAACAGAAGAGAACAAGAGCAGTTTATCACCATCAGAATGAGGCTCCTGGCCGGGTTATAATTGTTACTGTCTCTGTAATTATTTCTACGCTTCAATGACTTCTAATGGTTTTTAAACAAGTAAATAAAGTCGGTTCATACACTCATACAATCCATACAGTAGGCAGGGAATTATGCTTTTATTTGTGTATGTATTTTTTTTTAGTGTATCTGTAAATCTTTGTAAGAATGTATGAATATTTATCTGTAACGTTTGTAAATTTTAGTAATAATGTAGGTATTTTTTTGGGGGGGGTTAAATGTTTGTAAAAAAAATAATGCTGTATTAACTCGCTTATGGTCTTTAAAGAGAGAACAGAGTATCGTTTTTTACATGAGTCAAAAGGTGTAATAAATTTGGCTCGTTGTCCCTTCCATTGACTCGCCAGGGTATCTATGACTTCGCGTTTGCACAGTTCATATATAAAAGAGATGAAAAATAGGATAAAAAATATGGAGTGATCTCTTGAAAGTGTAGAAAGGGTTTTGCTAAAGAAAGTAAAAGAAATGTCCAGTGAACGTATAAATAAAACAATAGTAAAGGGAAAAATGAAATGGATCTAGTGACGCCAGCCAGTGATAAAAAGAAGATAAAAATACGAATAAAAAACACAATATAAAATAAAACATTTACGATAGAAATATGAAAAACGAAAATATTTTATATTAGTTAAACATCCAAAAATTATATAAATGGCAATAATCAAAGAAAAATAGAAAACGAATTAAAGTAATCACCATAAACGTTTATAAATCAATAACATAACAAAACAATATATAAATCAATGTCAGATATTCTGTATATTCTTTTTTTTTACTTCTCTTGTCACATAAATGCGTCCCAAAACTCGCGTTGAAAAAAAAAAGTATATATATCTGGTTGGAAAAAGGGACTATTTGTCAAGTCACTCAAACGTGGAATAAAATATCAGCCTTATCAAGATTTCCTCTCAAAATATTTTCGGCCAAGATACAGCGACTGGTGACGGACGAGCGGTAAATATTTGTTATTAAACTATACACATATGCGGCATATTTATTTTACGAGCCAAATTTTTCAGCCGTGAATGTTGTAATATTCCAGTGGGCAGATCCTCAAAGAATCGTACGTTAAATTTCCTTATCACAGCTGGGGATGAGAATGGCTGCTCTTTATGGTAAAGCCTCAGTGAAAAGATGAGGGTAGTTTCGTCGCTCTCTTTGTATCGTGGCTGAAGTGGGGCCAGTTTAGGTGCTTAGGGGTAAATTTGAGCCTCAGGCAAGTGTGAGAATTTATTTTTGCTTCATAGATTAAGTGAGCTAGTTAGTTGTGCTCTCTTCATCTCCACAAACAGGGAAATTATAACGAATTAATTTTTTAAAACTCCATTTTTGTGTCACAGTTTCAGAAGTCAGACAGATTATATTCCTACATATTCATTTAAAGGGAAATTTGATGTGTGATTCTCTGAAAATCTAAACATTTATGTTATAGCTTCACCGAACCAGTTAAAGGCGTTCTCTCACCACCAGTTAGATGGAAAAAGAATTATGGTAGGAGCAGAGGCGGAGGTGTGTGCGTGTGTGTGTGGGTACAAGGCTCGCGAGAATTATATGTTCTCACTTAGGTCATATTATCAGTTTTCCGTGATATAGGTTACAGATTTTTATAAGGAAATGGTTGCGGGTAACAGAAAATACTGCCTGAAGGTGTTGCAAAATCGCTTAAAGAATGCTTGACGACACCCGCATCAATATTGCCAAAAATTGCAAAATCTGAGGAGGATATTTTATGACGTAATACTGTGGTTGAGTGTGTGGCTGTACAGGTGATGTATCAGGAAATTTGGAGGCACTCAATTAGCCGTGAATACTGGTGGCAGAAGGTTGTGGCGGTATACTGGAGGCCGCCATCATTATGCAGTTGATTGATATAGACTGATGAGTATGATTATAGGTGATTAGGTTATAAATACGTATTATTTTGTCTTCGTGATTATCCAGCTAAGTTACCCCAAGACAAAGAAAATTGGGTGTACTAGACGGCTGTTGGGGAATAAATTATCGTTGGCTTTCTCTCTCTCTCTCTTTCTCTCTCTCTCGTTTCCAACTCAGCTCATAGTGAAGGCATTCCTTAAGGCAGGTCTCGCTTTAAAAGACAATAAGAAGACAATAAGGAAGACAATAAGAAAACAAGACAGTGAGGAAAGAGTTCTCGTACCATGGAATAAGTATGCAAATTCGGGCACATAAGCTTGCAGTTTAGGGGAGACTGAGGTGGATCATAAAAGTTGGAGAAAATCCTGGTGTGGTGCGTCTCTCCCTGCGTCGTGTGCATGGCGTCCCAGCCCGCCTTTTAACTAGTGTTCAGCAGTCCTCCCTGGGGTGTCTCGCTGCCTCCCGGGTACATCACCAGGTAGTGAAGAAGAGATGTAGAGAATAACATACAGAAGGAAGGAAATAGATTAAATTAATGAAAAAGAAAGGGAAAAAGAGAGAATTGTCGACTGGAACAGAGAGCGAGAAATAGATATTTATAATGTTTCACTGAGCCTCTCCAAGGTGTGAAACTTCAAACTTTTATTTTACGACCATATTTAAAATAATTTACCCTCATAATATATTTCTAAGACATTCCTCGGAGATTTTGTTCCACCAATGATCAGAATATTGAAAGGAGAAGAGGGTGTGAAAGAGAGTGCAGGGTTAAAACAACACGCAAAAAGCAGAGGGAGGATGGACAAGGAAAGGCGTGTGTGTGTGTGTGTGTGTGTGTGTGTGTGTGTGTGTGTGTGTGTGTGTGTGTGTGTGTGTGTGTGTGTGTGTGTGCTGGTCACAGGGAAGCAACAAGCCAGGGAGTGATGAGCGAAGCACGTCTCGTAACTCAGAGATTCATGGCTCAGCAGTCGAAACTTTGCCTCTAAAGGAGTCAAAATACTGGAGTTAAAAAGTTACTGGGGGTGTAAACTAAGAAACTGGACCAGAAGAAGATCAATTTGGAGTTATGTATCGCACTGTAAACTTGCAGAGTGAATCGTCGTCTGTAGCTCACATCTCTAAATAGCTCAGGAGCGACGTGTTAGGGGATGAAACATCCGCTTAGTCCTTGACGATGATGATTTGGTGTCTTGAAGACGAGAATTTATATCTTGGAAGACGATGTTTTACGTCAGGGACACTATGACTGGCATCTTGAAGACGTTAACGATACCGGGGAGGAGAATTAATTATCCTCTTAATGACGGTGCCTTTGCTTTATATATATATATTCCTTTGAGCTCATTTCCACAGGTGTGCATGTCTGTACATTCAGACATGTGTGTATGACTTTATACGTGTATGTTATACGCTGACGTGAGTTGCCGCTGGTCATGTTTACACTCGTGTAGTTTTATAGAGGAAGATGGTCGAGGAATTCCCGAGCGAGCCTCCATCACAGGGTGGGTGGCCTCTGTGTCTTGGTATTAATCCCTCGCTGCTACAGAGGCGCCGCGACAATGCCTTCTAATGATGACAAACGAGGCTAAGGAGCAGCTTAAGATACAGGTTGAAAAACTCTTGGTATAAGTTGAATTAGCCCGTGAGTTACCTGGACCACCGCCTCTCATTATACCTGAGAGACACAAGACAGACATACACAGGCAGACGAAGAAATAGAAACATTGAAAGACAAATGTAGAGAGAGAGAAAACAATAGTAAATGAGACGAAGTTATGTTAAGAGTGGAAATAATTGTATAAAGAAACAGAAGAAAGAAGAAGAAATACAGTAGATTTTGCTATACTTTTTTATTAAAACACAAACATTAAATTTAACGATAGTCAAGAGTTCGGGCATTCTGTTACAAAAACATGCATTCAATTTAGCAATATTTAAACCCTTCAGTGATGTTTATACTCACCTAACATTAAGTTTAGTGATATTTAAGTACTAAAAATATTAAAATACTCACCTGACGACATATAAATACCTTAAAATTTATAATTATGACTTAAACATTATATATATATATATATATATATATATATATATATATATATATATATATATATATATATATATATATATATATATATATATATATATATATATATATATATATATATATAACGATTTTTAAGCACTAATATTCAACGAACCAATTAATTTAGCGATTTGTATATACTTGAAACTCCTAACAACCAAGTAAGTATTAAATTTAACGATTCGTAAATATAAAGATTTAAATACTCACCTTATGCATTAAATTTGGCGGTATTCTTGATCAGGGAAGATTATGTTACCCAGCACGCATTAGGTCTGGTGATGCTCACTTGTTTCCTGGGTCGTGTTGCGCATTTTTGTTGTCGTCTTGAGGAAGGAAGTTTTAAGTGAGGAAAAAGGTGAGGAAAAAGTCTTGAAGATTGGATCATGTAAAGGTTTTCCTCTCTCTCTCTCTCTCTCTCTCTCTCTCTCTCTCTCTCTCTCTCTCTCTCTCTCTCTCTCTCTCTCTCTCTCTCTCTCTCTCTCTCTCTCTCTCTCTCTCTCTCTCTCTCTCTCTCTCTCTCTTATCTTCTTCCTTTCGCTAATCCATTATCCCACGCATTGTTTTCCCCATCTTTTTATTCCTTTCTCACTCTCTCTTTCTCGTCCCTTAGTCCCCCTTTTCTCTCTCCTTCTCATCCTCTTCGCCTTCATCCTCCCTCCCTTCCTCCCTCTTTTTTTAGACATTCTTTACCTCACCATCCTCTCCACCATTATCACCATCATCTCAGTAATCATCACCATAACCAACACCACCATCACCATTTCCACCACCACCACCATAACCACCACTATCACCGCTAATATCACCACAACAACCACCATTAACATCACCATCACCACCACCATCACCACTACCGCCACACAAATACTCACCATTACATTATCATATCTGCAGTCATCACCATTAAGAAGATTTCTACACATATTTGAATTTTTATCCTCAAACCATTACATCTGTTTTGGTATATTGAATTTCTGGCTTATGAGTATGTGTACTTTGTTTCTTGTAATAATAATAATAATAATAATAATAGATTATTATTATTATTATTATTATTATTATTATTATTATTATTATTATTATTATTATTATTATTATTATTATTATTATTATTATTATTATTATTACAATATTATTATAATTATTATTATTATTATTATTATTATTATTATTATTATTATTATTACAGTATTATTATAATTATTATTATTATTATTATTATTATTATTATTATTATTATTATTATTTTTTTTTATTTTAAGGAAAAAAGAGCCTAGGGGTTAGATAGTGAAACGTGGGTTGAGAGATCCGGAAGTTTGCACATTATATTATATGTATTTTATTTATTATTATTATTATTATTATTATTATTATTATTATTATTATTATTATTATTATTATTATTATTATTATTATTATTATTATTATTATTATTATTATTATTATTATTATTATTATTATTGTTATTATTGTTGTTGTTGTTGTTGTATGAAAGGGAAAAAGAATAAAATACCAAGAGAGACAAATAAATATACATAAAAAAAGAAAAGAGTCCACATTCCGTGATCCTTCATGGGTAATCGAGGGTAAAATCAGTCCATCGCTCAGCTGGGATAACGCCACAAGAAGAAAGTCTCAGCGTCCGACTTTGTTAATTCCTTCCCTTTGAAAGTTTGATCGGCCGGAAAACTGTTGAGGAATCACTCTGATGGTCCCAGCAAGTTCAACAACAGGGCCGGGGTAAGCTCTCCCTCCTGGGTTGATTTATCGTCTTGTGTGTCCATTTAGGGTTTTGGGAGATATCAAATTGGGGCGTTTTTTGACGTGATTTGGGGCTTTTACCATCGCTATCATCACCATTACCACAACAATCACTATCACCATCCCTTCCATCCACCACCACCTTCCCATCCACCACCACCACCCCTTCCCATCCACCACCACCCTTCCCATCCACCACCACCTTCATCCACCACCACCCTTCCATCCACCACCACCCCTTCCCATCCACCACCACCTTCCATCCTCCACCACCATCCCTTCCCATCCACCACCACCCTTCCCATCCACCACCACCACCTTCCCATCCACCACCGCCCTTCTCATCCACCACCATCCTGGCCGTTTGTGTTTTTGCCTCAAGAATGGGAGAACAATAGGCAAATCCTTCTGACTATCCTCTATCCCTGACTGACCGAGCTGGACAATAACAACATCCTCAGGCGGGTTGGTGGCTTTTACCTTCGAGAGAGAGAGAGAGAGTTAAAGAAAGTGGCCTTTATTTACGTCGCTTAAGTGTACCTCTTAGTAGGTCCAGCTTAACCTTTCCAGGACAATAATTTAACCCTTCCAGGATAATGGTTCAACCCTTCAAGACAAATACTTAACTCTTTTAAGACGATGATTTAACCCTTTGAGGTTAATGGTTTAACCCTTTAAGGTGACGACAGCTCAAACCTTTCAGGGAGATGGATTAATCACACACAAGAAGTGTCTCGTCTCTAATACTGTAATAGTAAATAACAGGATATTGTCTTTAACAATGTCGAGTGGATGTCAACAACTTGTGACGTGTTATCATCGTCCCTGACATTCGCGGCTGTAGACCAGAAACAACAAGCGATCTTTATTCCCATTTAATTCTACCTTCGGCGAGTTAAGAAGAAGAAATATTGAAGTTGACTTAATAATTTACTTCATGAAGGTAACACAATAATTATAATATATTACTAGGGATTTATTTTCCCCAGCAGGAGGAACGAGAGCGAGTCAACAAGTGTAGAAATATTCTCCCGGGAGTTGTTGGTGGAGCCGTCAGCTTATTGGCTCCGACGGATATATTGTACCGGAGTCAGACTCACCAGAAATAGTAAAAGAAAGAAAGACTTAAAGTTGTGTTCAGGAGTCAGTAGCGGATTAAATACTGCTGTATGGAGCAGTAATAGAAGGCGGTAAATAGTGTTCACGACCACAATGAGTGTGTGGGGGATTGTATTAATACCCGCAGTTAATACTATACACACATACATACATACATACATACATACATACATACATACATACATACATACATACATACATACATACATACATACATACATACATACATACATACATACATACATGCATACATACATACATACATACATACATACATACATACATACATACATACATACATACATACATACATACATACATAGTGAATATAGTTATAACAGATAAACTCGGCCCAAGAGAAGTTGCCTTGGCTAACTGAACAGTGAATTAAATTATCTCGCTCTCTAACCCACTTTAGCTTAGTCAGCAAACTTTTAATAATAGATGGGTATTAAAAATCTAACCTAACCTAACCTAACCTAACCTAGCGTATCCCAAGAAATTTAATCGACCCTAACTACCCAACCAAACTAATTATTATTATTATTATTATTATTATTATTATTATTATTATTATTATTATTATTATTATTGTTATCATCTACAGACACTATAACATTGCCTTATACTGCGCGTACAGACAAAGTCATTACATTCCATTTAAAAAAATTGTCTTCCCCAGCTAGGCGTTTCCTCCTTGCTGGCACCGAGTTTGTTTAAGCCTCTGACGGTGTTCTTTTCTTCATTAACTGTCATTTGCATACTGTAAATCCCAGACTAAGAGCCTTATCACCAAGTCTTACAACAAAACTTGGAGTATAATGCTTCTTCAACGAGGACTGATGCCTTATGTGTGTGTGTGTGTGTGTGTGTGTGTGTGTGTCTGTGTGTAATGGTATGAATTCATGAGTATATTGGAGTGTTTTTGTTTCTGCTTTCGGTGTTTTGGTGGTGGAGTTTGTTTGTTTTGTTTAGGGACTTAGTGTGTTTGTTGAGGAGATTGTACATAATTATACATATGAATATAAATATATACATGACTATATGTACTTCAGCGAGCCTTGAGACGGTGAATTGCGTTACTGAAATTCATCTCGTGTTTAGAATCCTGTTTTTACCGTATAACTTTCTATTTGGCTTTGTTTTCTATTTTCCTTTTACTTTCTTTTCCAATTTTCTTTTACTTTCCCATTATCCATTTAATTTTGTTTTCCTTCTTATTTTTTTTTTCCCTTTAAACTTTCTTTATTTTTCTCTTTCAGTTTCCTTTTAATTTTTAATTTTCTTTTGCTAACACCTTTCTCCCGTATTTTTATCTACACATCCCCTTTGCCGTTCTCGTTTATACTTTCCTTTTCACTTTCACTTTACTCTCTTTTAATTTTATATTCTATTTTACTTAACTTTCCTATTTCACTTTCCTTTACCTTTCTTGGTGTTTTTCTACCTTATAATTCTGTAGATACTTTCAATATAATTTTCCTTCGTCCTACTTTCTCTTAACTTTCTTTACAGGTGTTACTTTTTACTTTCACCATTTTCCCTGTCAGGAGGCAACATGTTTCCAGCCGACCTAAGAAAATATAATTTATCTTTAAAACAGCCTCAGCCAAGACACCTCTCTCAGATGCTCTAGCTGAGAGAGAGAGAGAGAGAGAGAGAGAGAGAGAGAGACTCACCCATACATTTAGCAGACCCAAACAAGAAAACAAAAGACGATCTGAACAAGCGAGAGACAAAGAAAGAAAGAAAGAAAGAAAGAAAGAAAGAAAGAAAGAAAGAAAGAAAGCCATCAAAACGTTTTAATGTGTCAAAGATTAATAACGAAACAATAAATTTCCCCTGGGGAGGTGTGTGTATGTCTCAAGACGAAGGGGGTGCTCCGTATTCATAATTTACTTTCATTGGGCCTTAAATTGAAGCAGGACTCCAAGAATGGCTCCGTATATCACACTATCGGCTGCCAGACTCGCCACTCCTTTGAGCAATTTTCTCTGATTTTCTCCATTCAACGCTGCAGGAAAAAGTAGGTGAGATTATTATTGTAGGGAATATCTATTTTAACTAGCTGCTATTTCACTATTTACACGACCACCCCCCTCCCCTCTCTCTCTCTCTCTCTCTCTCTCTCTAAATGCGTTTGTTAGCTCTATGAATGTTAATCCTAAGTGTCTGACTGAATGGTTGACCTAATTTCTATATGGATTTTTTGTACCATCTTGTGCAAGTATCTCCTGGTATTATTCTTAATTCTTGTTCAAATCTGTATAACTGTATTTTGATTCCCCCCTTTCCTTCTCTTCGTGTTTATGTCTCTCTTATTTAATTTTTCCCTTCTCTTTTTACTTTTTTCCCTCTTTACTTCCCCTGTCTTTTTTTTTTACTTATTTCTCTCTTTTTACTTTTCCCCTCTTCCATTTATTTACGTCTTTATTTATTTCCCATCTTTTTTTTTACTTATTTCCCTGTTTTTACCCTTTCTCTTTCTTTTGAGTTATTTCCCTCTCTTCTTTCCCCACCCTCCTTACTTTTTCCTCTTCCTAATTTCCCCCCTCACTTTACTTATTTCCCTCTCACTTTTCCCTCTCCCCTTACTTATTTTCCTCTCTTCTTACTTTCTTCCCACTTATTCCCTTCCATTTATTCCCCCTCCCTCTTAACCTTTTCCTTCCCGGTGAGAAAGAAAAATAAATTAGGCATCTTGTAAAGTGTCTAAAAAATTTTACAATGAATTTACCGCCGGGCGAGATGCAACAGCAGTTAACAGCAGTGACAGCAAGACTAACAGCAGCAACAGTTAACAGCAGTGAGAGAGAAAGAGAGATGTTAGGGACAGAGAGAGAGAGAGAGAGAGAGAGAGACAGAGAGAGGGCGGGGGCTCCTGTTGCAGATCTGGCAATATTTCACAAAAGTTGCATTGTATTCCTTGTGATTTATGCGTGGGAATTTTCTCTTCTCCCGGGACACAGAGATAAATTGCTGTTGACTTTAAGTAATACCCAGCGTGTGTCTGTCAGAGGTGATGGTCATAACTGAACCTTAAAATATTCAAACTTTCCTTTTTTCTTTCTTTTTTTATTATTATGTAAATTCTATGGACCTTTTTTTCACCTAATTCTGTGGTTCGTTTTCCAGGTAATTTAGGATGTTATTTGTGAGTTGTTTTGTTGGTGATTTACTTGTATATTTTTATTCTGAAATGTTAATTATTATTGTACTGTTTTTATTTTTTCAGGAAGTTGCTTAAAAATATTATGAGGATTTTTTGTTTTTTCGTAGTATTTTATTCTCCTCTTTCTCTTTCGTCTACAATTCACCCTTTCCATTCTTCTTTTTCTTCCTCCTCCTCCTGTTACTCCTCCTCCTCAGTCTCCTCTTCGTCTTCTTCCTCCCCATCCCCCCATTTATCACCTCATATGACATCACCTGTTCAGTTTATCATTTATTCCAGCATTCGACTTAAAAGTTTTCCATTTCAAAAGTACCTAATTTGTTTCTAACTTCCCTCCTTCTCTTACGTTTCTCTTCCCCCTCCTACCTCTCTCCCCTCCCCTCTGTTCCCTCCCCACCCCACCTCTCCCCTGCACGAGACACAAAGTTTGAACAACAAGATCAACTGTCTGAACTTTTATATTCAGTTCAAATATATTCCTCATTGCTTTTTTGCTTTATTTCTTTTTGCTCAAGTAGTTCTCTGAGGATCAAAGAGGGTATTGTAATCGTTGTGTGTGTGTGTGTGTGTGTGTGTGTGTGTGTGTGTGTGTGTGTGTGTGTGTGTGTGTGTGTGTGTGTGTGTGTGTTGCTGGAAATACTCTCTATCCTTTCCTCTCTCATCTCATCTCATTTCCTTCCTTCCTTCCTCTTCCTTCCTTCCTTCCTTCCCTCCTTCCCTCTCCTCTATTACCCCCCCCCTTACCATCCCTTTACCTCCTTTCTGTCATCCTCCTCTCCTACTTCCTCTCTTTTTTATCACAACCCTTCTACCTCCTCCTTCTTCCCACCTCCTCCTCCCCCCCACCTCCTCCCCCCCCCACCTCCTCTGACACCTCCGGAACTATATGGATTTCCCATTTTCTGGTGACATTTTTCCTGTTGGTCCAAGTTACACTAAAGAATCCTTGCCCTCTTTTTTTTTTCCACCCTGCCACCCACCTGCCCCTCCCACACCCAGCCACCCACCCACGCCTCCCACACCCCCCACACCCACCCGCCCCCTCCCACACCCCTGCACACCCACCCGCCCCCTCCCCACACCCCCCTGCCACCCACCCACGCCTCCCACACCCCCTGGCCACCCACCTGCCCTCCCACACCCCACACCCACCCGCTCCCTCCCACACCCCGCCACCCACCCGCCCCTCCTACACCCCGCCACCACCCACGCCTCCTACACCCCGCCACCCACCCACGCCTCCTTCTCTACCACGCCACTTATTGAGACTATTTATAACTCACTAAGGGAGATCGAGGCGTCATTGAGACTGGTTCTTTAACTGTCAGGTATTTTTCTGTTCTTCTCTTCGTCGAGTAACTCATAAAACAAACTATGAATTAACCCAATTTAGTAATCATATATATCCATCTTTAAATCACTTTGTTGTTACTTAGTTTGTGTAAAACTATGAAAAATGCAACAAAAGGTAAAACAAAAGAACAAAAACCTCAACTCGCGGATGAACTACACAACCCCACAAAATATAAAGAGTGAGACCGTCAGTTCCAATCAACTTGCACCAGAATCAATCTCTCTATCCGAGCTCCGAGCTGATTGGCAGATCCGTCACTCTATTACAAAAACCGGATCCTTCCCTCAAATTAATAGGCAGGAATCACCTAAAATAATTGTAAGTAAAAAGTGTCCGGTATAGTGCGTTCATGTATGGACTAAATGACGGCTGCGATAACAGGTGTCGGTCTGATATATATATATATATATATACTGTATATATATATGGAAGGTATTAATGATAATAATAACTCATATCACAATGCGCATAAACTCATTACTGTAAAACACAAGTCAAATTATTACTTTACATGGATCAAGCCAACTGGCCCCACCCAGTACTGTGAGTCATGGAAGCTAGCCTTGTGTCGGATCAACCCCCCTCCTCTTCCACTACCTCCACCCCCGCCTCTACCTCCCCGCCTCCAGCAATACGACCTCTGACCTAAGGCTCCCTGAAGAAGTAAACACACATGCATGTCTTCAGTGGCCGACCGACCTCTCTGGCAGATCAGGAATAGAATTCTGAAAAGTAGAGACGGAGTTGATGACAAATGTTTTGTACCCTGTTGTGTGACGGAGATAAACAGACACACAGACGGACGGAGAAGCCAGCGAAATAGTATACTACATTACTACACACATGGCGAGGACGATAACGATATATGGGTACATGTGTGTGTCTGTAGAATTATATATGTGTTTTAATTTATAATTCCCTCCTATAAACAGGTCTTCCCAGATAGGAGTTCAATATATATCTAGGAATAATCTCATCTTCATTAGATTTAAAAAGTTTATTCAGATGCCTGTATAAGTTGCTGACGTAGATACACGATGTAGAGCTATTGTATGTCTAGTAATTCTCTCCTCACTCAAGGGGTTGTCGTCGTACTCAAGGGGTTGTCGTCGTACTCAAGGGGTTGTCGTCGTACTCAAGGGGTTGTCGTCGTACTCAGGGGGCTGTCATCATACTCAAAGGGCTGTTATCGTACTCAAAGGGCTGTCATCATACTCAAAGGGCTGTCATCATACTCAAAGGGCTGTCATCGTACTCAAGGGGCTGTCGTCGTACTCAAGGGGTTGTCGTCGTACTCAAGGGGCTGTCGTCGTACTCAAGGGGTTGTCGTCGTACTCAAGGGGCTGTCGTCGTACTCAAGGGGCTGTCGTCATACTCAAAAGGGTTGTCGTCGTACTCAAGAGGTTGTCACGTCGTTGTCGTCGTACTCAAGGGTTGTCGTCGTACTCAAGGGGCTGTCGTCGTACTCAAGGGGTTAGGGTGGTGCGTTAGATTAAACACAAGACGTGCCAACCCTAATTACTGTAAGGTGTGTTTGACAGGTAAGTCAGTGTGTATGTGAGTGTGGGTGTTGCATATGTGTTTGTGTGTGAAGAAAATTTTTTCTTTTTGTACAAATCTTTGTGTATGTATGTATGTATGTATGTATGTATGTATGTATGTATGTATGTATGTATGTATGTATCTGTGTGTGTGCTGATCACACAAATTTGGTTGTACATTTGCTTTCATCAATATACTTATGGCTGGTGATTCATAAATTTAATTTCATTATCCAATAAGATGAAAGATTGAATTACAGTTTGGTTTCATCATACAGGAAATACCTCAGGAGTGTCTGTACCAAGAATATCTTATAAAATTTAAACGAAATCACAGATATCTTATAAACAGGTAGCCATATCAACCAGTCAGTTTACATCAATCTTTCATAAACGATACAGATTGCCAAAAATTGACAATACGAATAACAAATTTCAAAGATATTATAATTCTAAGACTTCATCCTGTATTTCTCTAACTCTCTCTTTATTATCGAAGACAGCAGCCTGCAACCTATCACCAAAAACTTTTACATTCCCAACTCTCTTCTGTCACGTTCCTCCATTATGTACTGCGCCAAAAGTCCTCAATAATTCCCCGTATTGCAGGAACTAATTAGCATAGGGCGTATTCTAAGGCATAATGAGGATAGAGGCAAGACAGTGGTGAGCCACACATTGAGGAACCAGATATCCCATTACCACTAAGACAGGGAGGGGAGGACCTCGTGGTGTGTGTCGCAGCTGACGGTATGGACACACGGATGCTTCCCAGTTGTCAAGGATTTCACATTTCGTCGTAATTGAAACGTTGGAGACACATGTATGATACTTTACTAGGACTACAGTGTCTTGAATGAGAGTGTCAGTCTTTGTATGAATTCATACGCCTCCCAGCAGACAGCTTTAATACTCTGTCTGCCATAAAGTGGAACGCATTTCTCATAATGGACCTCTTGGAGATACAACCGCGAGAGTAAACACGGATTGTCATATACTATTGAGTCTTCCGTTGAATGTCCTTTGTTTACAGTTATGGAGAATGATACCGTATACATTACTCAGCCGTGGGCGTCTTTACAGGTATTGTTATACCACCAACTAATAGCTTGGGAAATGTTGTTATGAACGTTCTGGAACCTCAGAAGATATAGTCACGATACTGGAGGTCGGTAAATGGAGACGCGAAAATCAGAAGTAAAATATAATACGTGAAGCCAAAATTGCGAATCTTGCAGACATACAACAATTTGAAACTTGGAACCTAAAATCAAAATAGCTGCCTAACAACCAAGTTTAAAAATATCCGATATAGACTGTAAAATTAGAACCCAAATAGCGAACCTTTCAATCGGTAATACATAAACCAAGGCCGTAAATCAGATCAGTAACTTGCAGAACGCTGAGAGCTGGTACAAAATGCAACTATCGCTGTTGCTCTCTTGTGCAGAACTTACAAAACAAATCAGAGGGAACTTAGTGAGTGTTCGTGCATTAGCTGGGGTGCTATCCTTCATCTGGGCTAAGTGCCCTGCAAGAACTCTGGCCTCGGATTCTCAAAGATCTGCTCGTGAATTTCTCCTTGTTCCGGGTAACAGTGAATAAGAGAAAACATCCAATTACTGAACATATTTAGGGTACTTTTGATGCTAATTTGGCCTTGCTATCTATTTGCATCCTTCTTAAGAAGTGGAAATTTAATATGAGCCTAAAAGCTACACCCCCCCCTCTCTCTCCTACAAGCTATACCCAGACACTTCAGAGAGGAGACAATATCCCATGCATTGATACATGAATTACTTAGTACTAGAGACACAGGTCTTTGACGCCGGCATTATCTTGGACCACCTCAGATATGGCCAGGGTGGAGGAGCTTAATGGTCTGACTAAAGAATTAATCGTATGAGATTCCATTACCCTTTAAAGTTGCTCCTCCTCCACCCAGTCGTTCACCTTATTACAGGACCATGGACGACATTCTGTTCTCACCTTCAAGGGTTATACTGTCACGTTTTCTTCAGTGGTTAAATGCAAGTTTGTAGTGGACTGAACACAGTTTCATATTGACCTTTAAGATGAAAATAGTGTTTGAGTTTTACGTTTGTTCTTGTCAGGTATAGTTGTAAAATTACGTTTATGTTACGTACGTGTATACGAAAAACAATTTTGTTTTTTAACTGGAATGTTGCCTGAATCTCAGCTTGGTCTAGTATGTAATGAAAACATAATTGGCTTGCTGTAAAAAATTTGGTATTGTGCTTTATTTTTTGTTTAATCTTCTGTATCATATTTTGTGTGTGTGTGTGTGTGTGTGTGTGTGTGTGTGTGTGTGTGTGTGTGTGTGTGTGTGTGCGTGTGTGTGTGTGTGTGTGTGTGTGTGTGTGTTTACTAATTAGGTTGGTTTCAGATTAACAGTATACAAGCCATATTATTATTTTACTAAAAGGTGAAATGTGTCAAATGGAAACAATTGAATTATAAAACAGATGGGTCGTGTGTTCACCAGTGATATCACCTCTTTAATAAACTTTACGCTACGACTCTGTTAACCAATGACGTGCCCCCTCGCACAATTTGTTACGTCACAGCTCTGTTAACCAATGACGTGTCCCCTCGCACAATTTGTTACGTCACAGCTCTGTTAACCAATGACGTGCCCCCTCGCACAATTTGTTACGTCACAGCTCTGTTAACCAATGACTTGCCCCCTCGCGCAATTTGTTGCGTCACAGCTCTGTTAACCAATGACGTGTCCCCTCGCACAATTTGTTGCGTCACAGCTCTGTTAACCAATGACTTGCCCCCTCGCACAATTTGTTGCGTCACAGCTCTGTTAACCAATGACTTGCCCTCTCTCGTAATTTGTTGCGTCACAGCTATATTATCAACTGATATCCCCCAATCATAACGCATAACAATACTGCTCAGACAACCAATGATGTTTCTCACTGAAGAATTGCGTTATAGTTGAATGAACCAATGAAAGTGTAACGAGGGTGGTGATTTCCGATTAGCCTGAGGTAGAGCCAGCGAAAAAAATGGGGATTACTACAGCTTTAGATTGAATTATATAGGAAATATAATGAAAACAATAGTTTCCCTGAGACCAAAGCCTCCTACAGTACTGACCAAGAGATCGGGGTTTGATCGTCCTTATAAAATAGACAAATTTAAATTTTCTAAAAATACAACCATGTAAAATATATAAGTTATCCCCATTACCCTGTTGTCATCACACACACACACAAGAACGTGCCATAAACCAGTTGTTGTCATGGGTGGGCGAACTGACGAAGGGACGGACAGACCAATTGACTCTCACCTCTCTGTGTATTGCTGAACCACGTGATCATAACATAAGTACATCTGATGCTTCTTTGTCGTGTCGAGTAGAGCGAGTCACCAAACTCCTACTCACCCAGAAAGGAGGTAACCCTGACCCACTCCACTCCCATCATTCCACTCAGTAACAAGCGAGTGATTTTTAAGGCATTCAACCACACTCTGATCCATATAAAAGCTAAGCATTTTTATAGCATTCGGCTACATTCCACAAGTGAGGCATCCGGCTGTGCTCCCCATCAGAATCATTGACCAGGTCCAGCCAGTAGGACGTCCCAGGGAAGTATTTGTGTGTTTGTCTGTCTGTCTATCTGTATCGGCCGATGGTCCACAACCATTAATAACCCCGGGCTTTAACTTGTCAATATTTTTGACGCGGACGAGTATAAATGGTCTGTGTTTGTAGTGTCTGGCCACCGTTCAAGTGTGTGTGTGTGTGTGCGTTCTTGGGTCTGCATTTAATCTGATTTAAGGCATTAGTGCCATTGCTTCACTGTTTATGATAAGGGGTTTCTTAAATATATTACGGTAAATGGGAATGTTATGAATGACACAGTTTCTAAATTTAAAATAATCCTTCGTAACCGTAAGAAAGCTTTACCCGAAACAAGTAACGTTAAATTAGGTAAGTTTAAGTAAGGTTTGTCAAGTTTGTAATAATGTTCTATAATTGTAGTGTGTATATTAAGATTATTTTTATGTCGAAGTTGTCCTTAGAACACTGTCTGTCAACAGTAGACTCTTACCTTCTGCACTTGTGCTGCAGTGGCAAAGATTACGACCGTCAGCACACGCCATCTCTTCCATCAAAA
Organism: Homarus americanus; assembly: GCF_018991925.1. Classification (NCBI taxonomy): domain Eukaryota; kingdom Metazoa; phylum Arthropoda; class Malacostraca; order Decapoda; family Nephropidae; genus Homarus; species Homarus americanus. The sequence continues at coordinate 4,461,559 of NW_024750852.1, forward strand.
CTAATAACTTTCTGCTCTGCATTATCATAATTCTTCACTATCTTATACGGTTTCACCCCTCTAAATTATTACACCACCAAACAACTAAGTTAAGCAAGATATTCTGTACATAACGATAGTTTTAAGTCTGTACCAGCGATCGCCTCCACCAAAAATGTCTAGTTTCTGCACTGTGTTCATCATAATTTTCTCTGTATATGATTTAATTCCTTAAAGCTGTTTGACCATCATACTGTTCCAAAATCCTACCCTATGAAACCCAATTTACTGTAGAAAATTCAATCTTACTCTACAGAATTCAGTCCTGTTGTGCAAAATTCAATCCAGTCTCTCTACTAAGTGCAATCCTAATTTACAGAATGTAGTACTTCACGTAATCCATTCTCTTGATTCTTAAAAATAAGGAATTCAAATTTTCTTTCGTGAAAAAGTTATATAATCCAACTGTACACTATAATCCAAACGTATTGTAAAAGATCCAATTGCACTTTCAAGAAACCAGCCTTAATCTTAAGAATTCATACTGGTCAGTTCTTTTGTTTATGAACTGATAAATTGATTGATTAATTAAATGGTTGTTCTTGCTTAGCCACTTCAGCCCACCAGTCAAGTTAGCATTCTACACGAGCGAATGGATTTTTTTTGTGTGTGTGTCATTTCACCATTACAGTACTGTGTAATCAAATATCAGTTTCATTTCAAAGCTGTCATTGGAAATCGTTTTACTGGTCGTCTAAATTATGCGCCCGCCCCACAAGGGGTCACACAGCTCAAGGTTGAAGAAGCCGCAAGTCCAGGAAACTGTGAGGGCGAACTTTTTCGGAGTGAGAATTGTGAACTCTTGGAACAACCTGCCAGAGTGTTGTGACGGCACCGAGTGTGAGCTCTTTCAAGACCAGACTTGACCAACACTGGAGCAGGTTCAGATACATTCAGGAGCCAGTGCATGCCCAGTACTCGCCAACAGTGCTAAAAAAGTAAAAAGTGCGTAAAAGAGAAGTAACCAACCGCCCAAGCGGCTAACGAACCTATCACAGGTGAAGAGGATAGACGCAAAAAGTAAAGTCAAAGTTATTAATATTTTCGATGCCTGACTTTTGCCTTTCACCGTTTAATTTTCTTCCTGGTATATTTCGTATACAATTTAGAAAATTAACACTTGCGAGGCTCGACGGCCAAGCAAAACACACGTAACTGTTGACTGGCAAACAAAATAAAATCCGGACATTATGTCTACAATGAAATGAGGAATAAACAGGATTTAGGGATAAAATAATGAATTTATCAGCTGTCTTGCCTGCGTTAGTTAGAGATTAAAGCATGATAATGGAAGAGACAGCGCCTGAGTGTAAAGTGGTGTTGTGAATGAATAATGAATGAAGCTTGATGAAAGCTGTCATTAATTTTAGCTGTTTCCGCGGGAGGGAGATTTTGGGTTCGTCCTCGTTAGCTAAGCGACAGTGTTGAAGGTTTTTTGTCTCATACAAGGTGATTAGTTAGAGATACTCCAGTAATTCCTTGCTGGGAAAATTAAAATGCTCTCATTTGTAGACTGCCATGATCAGTGTCGTGTTTAGGAGTGTTAGAGTGTGCGGTCGAACAGGCCCCCGCATTTTCGGGTCACCCAAATTTAAATAGAGAAAAATTATATATATATATATATATATATATATATATATATATATATATATATATATATATATATATATATATATATATTGATAAAATCACACAGGAAAAATGGAAACAATGGAGCACTTTAGCTTTCGTATTTATTCAAGACGAATCTTGAGAGGCAAGTGAATTACAAGGACGGAGAGAGGCTTATGTACACGGGGTGACCTTACAAATCATGAGGTCAGGTCAAAAACATGACATCCACTAATCCACACACCACCACCACCGCAAACACAAGAGGAGCTTATAAGAAAGGGCGACGTTAACTATTCATGTTAAGTCAGGTCAAAAATATGAGACCCACTAATCATCATCCTACATCTACCTCATATGCTTTCAAAGCATTTTTAACCTTGGGCCACTGACAAATAAATTTGTGTAACATATCAGTTTTGTACTGACCATCACTAAGGTTTGTAGAATTAATTTCTCTAATCAAACTTGATTCAACCAGAAGTCTTTCTGTGACACACGATGATTTATACACTTCTAAACTGTTTTCCCATTCTATGTTATGATTATTGTTCCTTATATGAACCTAGCTTTCACCGTACACTCACATCCGCCAATGGCATTCACGCTCCCATAAATCATTCTTCTCCTTATATCAGATAAAATTAAAGGCGACTTAAGACACCAGCTTCCTAACCCGGCAAAAAAGTAAATTAGAAAAGGTACACAGTGCGTCCTTCCTTTTAATGTACTCACAAACAGCTCTTACCTATATTCTTAGCACTAAACACGTATTTCTGTTGCTACTCAATAAATTGATTATCTTTGTATGTATACTGTAAGGCTTATTCATTTTCTATGGTGATTTACTGTGATTCCTTCAACGTGTTCGTGAACTATATTCATTAATTAGACTTACATACTTGGTCGAATTGCCTTACTGTTTACAATTGTTTATGGTATTGCCCTTACTGTATAACAAGGGTAAACGAGGTTATTGCAGATCATAAGGGAGAGGAAAACTTAGAAACGAAAATAGAGGAAGCTGGATCCTTGTAGGTTGCCAGTCTAGAGGTGATTGGTGGATCTGTTTACGGCTGTATCACTGTAAACTGTTCATCATTATTTTAGATCATAAGAAGTTTCCAAATGTTCATATATTTATTTAAATAATGCAGAATCTTGTGGCAGCTGTGGTTGTAGTTGAGTTGCCAAGTCATTAATATAATTTTGTTCATTATTTAAGCAAATACGTATACGAAAATTTGGAAACTTCTTAGGCCCTTAATAACAATGAATAGTTTATTATTATAAAAATTATACCTTTGGTTTGTTTAATAATTATCCTGACAGTGATACAGCCGAAAACAGATCCACCAATCACAATCACCTTTACCAAGTATTACCAGGTAAAATTGCGAGCACGAGACCCAGGGTGGGGTCGGTGCATCTTTGGCCGACTGTACATATACCTGGAGCTGGCGGACACTCGCCCCACAAGGGGTCACAGCTCAAGGTTGAAGAAGCCACAAGTCCAGAAAACAGCGAGGGCAAACTTTTTGGGGGTGAGAATTGGGATATTTTTTTAACAATCTGCCAGTGTTGTGATGGCACCAGTGTGCTAATTCAAGGCCAGACTTGACCATCACTGGAGCAGGTTCGGATATATTCAGGAGCCAGTGAGTGCCCAGTACTTGCCAACTGTGCATAACAGGGGTGTTACCGACAGCCCTAGTGGTTAATGAGCCGATCAATGGCTAAGAGGATAAAAGTAAAACTAAAAAATAAAGCTACAGTATCCACATTGATTAGAATCTCTTAGATCAGTGCAGTGGTTTCCAAACTGGGGGGTGTGAGAATGGTAGGAGGATAGGGGGGGATGTGAAAATCATATGTATTGACATTCTTTTTTCTTTAATATGAAATTTTCAATGAAATCCGTCATTTGCAACACATTACCTAAATAATGTATATTAAATAAGTGAATTCAGCTAATTCATATTCTTTGGGTAATTTGAATGGTGGTAAAGCTCTGAGGATGTCGAATTGGTAAGGTTCAAGTGTATTGTATTCACATTAAGGATTAAGAAAATTCAGTAGTACCAGTATAATATATCACATGTAATTATCGTTACAAAAAATAAAGGGATCACTGACAAAGATCCATGTAATTTCTTAATCATCAGCTATTAGCGTAAGTAACTATAACATAGTACAGTTTGTCACTACAATATCTGCTGAATACAGTATTAGTCTATCATACTTCCACTCTGGCAGAAAATTGCCAATCCTAAGAGTGAATTTCATGTAACGATAAACAAATTAACTACAAATAACTCTAGTATCAGCCTTGTCAAAGTGGTTGCCATAGGCTGGGTTGACTGGGGGACACCCCACAGTGGTTGGTCAAAGAACTCAAATCAGTGACCATTTGTTTCAGGAGAGGAGTGCTACATTTACTCGAACATTGCACCCCAAAACTAGCCTTACAATTTACAAGTATCAGTATATACCCCACTTATAGTAAACAAAATCCTGGCTAATCCACAAAGTTATGTTCCAACAGACCATGAGGATTATGAATTCCACAAATTGTAAATTAGTGGCACCTATGCTTGATTATGCTGTACAGTGGGATTTCAGGATCGGTCCCTTTTTAATATCTTAAGCAAGGATCAAGCAATACATGTACATTATTTGAAACCAGTTAGTACAGAAGAGAACATGGAGACACAGAAGCTCCAGGTTTTAGCACAACTCACACCCATGTATGTTCATCGGATTAGGACAACTAACATTACAAGCTCACAAGTTGTACATACAGTAATTCAAAGGTAAAGTTGCCAATGCTCATGCATCCCCTTAACCCCTTCACTATGGGGACCACTTATTACTTTATTTGGTTAATGCCAGATACTTATATAATTTTATTTAAGAGAGGACCCCATGCACAAGGAATTATGGTAGTAAACAATCTGTTTCCACTAACCTTTTCACTAAGGGGACGTTGCTTTTAAAATTTAATTTAGCTGACGTCAGAAGATTTTATTCATCACAGAAAGAACCATATACACAAAAGGTTAAATGATTGAGTTCAGTGATATCTCTCAATCTATGTACAAGGTAGCCGAGTTTAATGGCCATGTCCACTGTGCAGGAGAATAGCCCTAAAAGGTTCCAAACTTAGACTGATTGGGGTAGGAGCCAAGTGGTTGATTAAACTGGTCTGTTAACTACAAGTACTTCAGGACTGCCTTCATTGGATAAAGTAATAGATGAGATTAAGTTTCGTTTATAATTATGTTAATTAATTTCCTTTGACGAAGAGGCAGTATTTAGACTTGGACTGGACTTAGTCCACAAAAGGGAAGGGTCAAAGTTTAGACTCTCTCGCCTCTTCTCAAAACACTAATCTCAGGAACACTTCTACCACATGTGAGAAATGTGGCTTTCATATTAGCGAATCTCTAACTTCATTTTTATAAAGGGTTCTACAAAGTGCAATAACTACATAAGGTCTACCATCTAGTTTGTAGGTTGGCCATGTCCATTTTCTAATCTACAGCTGTAGAGTATAGAGCACATGTGAAGACTTAACTTTTAACCTCAATGGCAACTGATGCCTCCCACATTCCCCAATTTACAGGGGTAGGACTGTGATAGAAGATTACTACTGTACAGTATTATTATTACTATTAATTAATTTCTGGAGTTTAGTCCCAGTTATACAATCAGGTCCTGGGAACCCTTGTTGGCAAACTATTATCTTACTTCACTGTATGTGAGTTTTCAGTCCATGCATAAGTTATAAAATAAATCCCTGCCAAAAATGGGGTTTGACCAGATCTATGATACTGCACCTTGACAGTGTGTGGTGTGCCAGTCCCACATTTTCTAAAAACAAAATAAAATATATTTTATAATTTAATAATCAAATTGTTAGAATACACAGGTTATAAAGATGCCCGAGTTAATAAACATTTAAAAAATATGCATACAAGAAAGTGGCTTCATTCGTAAGGTATATAAGAATTGCAATAGAAGACCACTTGGTAACCACCAGAGTATTTTGTAGGGAGTCTGACCAGTGACCACAGGATATCAGTTATTATCTAGCTGTTGTAGAGGATACATCTGTGAGGTTAATATAAAATTTGTAGGCTATTATTTCTAAGTTATAATATATTATTTAATTTCTATAAAAGTTTATGTTGTATAAAGTTGTTATAACAAAATTTTAACATGTTACTGTGGCAACTTTTATACCATGTCATTTGTAAATGTGGGTCTTGCTGAAGTTCATGGATATCTCTAGCTATGTCACTCCTCAAGTTCAGTATCCATGGCATCAACATGACCCTCAAGTTCAATATCATCATTATCATCATACAAGATTTTTTTCAGCGTTTCTTAAATAGATTTTGTACTATAATTAGTATAAATATAAATTTTAAAGTTTTTATCCATTTCATGAAAAGCATGAACCTATAAAACAAACAAACAAACAAAAACAGAGTTAACATTTAAAACAAACAAATTTCAACTTGCCGTACACTCCACTGTATCTCAGCCTATAAAAGATTGAACTTGACAATATTTCCTTATACAGTAACACCAAGATGCATATACTTTATTGAGAAATTCATACTAAAGTTCATCATAAATACGTCAGCTATCATAAATACTGAGGAAGATACTTTACAATGATTACTTATGCCATCTCAGTAATCAATTCATACACTTGTTATATACTGTATGACACACGATATGAGTATTATTAAGTATTTATATTGTACTAACTATATTACACAAAATGATTATATTATTGATTTCATAAGATAACATCATACTTTATAGTATACAATATATAAACTTTAACACTTATACTCTTTTTACTATATTATCACTAAGAGTAAAATATATAATGATATCAATATCACTTACAAATTTGACAAACCATATAAATGTGATGTTAAAGCACTTTGACAAAATACAAGATATTCCATACCAGAAAACATATTAAGAGTGGGAAAAATGAATGAATGAATAATGGGAAAGTCCGTGTGCATGTGTTTACTCTATATTTCATACCCCAACATTAAAGAGGGAAATCATAGGAGAAAAACAACAACATATTATTCACATGGATGAAGTGGAATAACTAACTTGGCCCCAAATGGAGACACATACTTGATACCTACTGCATTAAAAGTCTGCTGCGGTATGGGCAAGTTTATGAGATACACTTTACCACGGGCAGGTGTGTAAGCTAATGGAAGAGCTGGACACAAAAGAACGCGGGCAGGCAAAGGTGGTTGAGTTGATGGAATGGCTGCCAAGTCACTTGGTGGATCTAGCGCAAGAATAGGTGCACGTGAGGTTGATGCCCAAGCACTAGTTGAGTTCAGCCAAGTATGACCGACGCCACCTTCACATGCTCGGCCGCTGTGGTCTAATCGAGCATCAACTATAAGGTCAAGAGTGGATGGAATGCCTCTAGGATCAGAGGTTGTACGGCCATTGGTGAGCGTATACAATTGTAGCTCATGAGTAAACAGAAGAGGAGGTTGGGGTGAAGAAGGCATCTGAAGGGTGACTACAACAGTTTGCACACCATGACTCTCCAACTGTCTGGCAGTATTAACTCCAGCTGCACCCTGCAAATGGCATCCACACAATACTACCACCACTAGAGGCTGATGGCTGTTACCTGTCCCCAACCTGTAAGTAACAAACGTAATTTCAAATGAGATTGAATTTTAGAAAATACTTATCCCCTCACAGTGAGACAGAATTATTAAATATTGGGCTGGGAGTTAAAATAATATTTTGGAAAAAAAACAGAAATTGAAAAACAAATACCCTGTATTATAATATATAATTGCAATATACACAAGATATGGAGGTGAGAGAGGATTCATAAGAGGTAAACTGGAATTTTTGTTGAAGTGTTGTAGACATTGAGAAAGAATTTATAACAATTATATCAACTCAAAGCCTTACCTATGACTGCCACCACTGAGAGAGAGTATAATTTCAGTAGCAGCTCGACCAATCATTTCCAGCTGACGAGAATTAGTCAAACCGTGTTGGTTTGCTGTAGACAATAAGGCAGCACGTAGGTCACTGCTTACAGAGGGTACAAGAAGTCCGCTATCTAGTGGGACAGAATTGGTGATATTGGTATTAATATAAGTTTAATTTGATATCCATTAAAACATAATTTGTCAAAATTCAATAGATGATTAATGGACATTTAAAAAAAAATAAAATAAAATTATTTAAAACCATAGCATTAATTACGGTGATATCCCAGTTATTGTGACCATCGTAAAACTGATCTTTAGCCATTGCATAGCGGTAAATGTTTTAATATTTTAACATCGTTAAACTAATCAAGCATAATATACTTATCCACCATATAACAGGTCTACTTACAATAATTGGAAAAAATTTGTCAAAAGTCATTCATGTCATCAGTAACCAGTCCCTCTTCTTACCCCCTTCATAACTCACAACCTGTCTCCTCACTTCATTTTTTCTACCACCAGTTCTATAGTCAGTATACCAATGATATGCAGTCCATCATTCTTAGTCCTTTCAATCCATTACAATACATCATTCTTTATCATGACACCTATACTCCTTGCAGATGAACTGTATCATCATTCCTCATAATTCTCGTTTAAGGAATTCACTGACATTTGACATCATTATTCTGTATTCATGTACAATTTACAATTCTTAAAATTTAGGGCATACACTTGTCTCTCATTGCAGATGAACCCTACGTCTACATTTCAAATCCATGAAGTACAGTATTGACAAGTCTTGTTTAGATATAGGTTAATTGTCAGTCACATTGCTCTTCCTAGGATATATAATGGGATAGGTACCTCCTCCAGTCCATCGTGCAATTATGAAAAAAAAAAATTAATAAAACAAAAGAAATATCATAGTTCTTGTGACTCTATGTTAAAATAATGAAAACAAAACTTCCTTCATTTTTTTATTTTCAACCTACTAACCATTTGCATATATGACTTCAGCAGCACCTGATGTGGGGACAATAATCTGCCTCTTAACAGGAGGTTTAGATGGCAAAACATTCTCATCACATCTGTATTTCTTCTCAGTATAGCGGTCAGCTTGACGCACAACATCAGGCTTCAAGCTCTGTATTTCCTCTATCACAGCCTGTATGTTTAAAAACCAACATCAAAAAATATTGCCATCTATAACACATAAACATATACTGTATGTATAAACAGTACAGAAATACAGAAAAAATGGGCATCTACACATGACAAGGGCAAGAAGAAAACTGTACTCTTTCCCAGCGAAGTATTGTACTGTAGTACCGTAATTACCGTTTTGCAGAGTTACTTAAAGTTTTCTGTAAAGAAAAACAAAATACTAACCAGCACATAATGCATCTATTTTAGTTAATATTTATGAAAACAGAACAAAATAAAGTACATAAAGGGTACAGTGCTCTCACCTTACTCCCAGAAGAGCAAATGATATCATAAGTAATCTCCTGGTCATTGTTACCTGTTTGTCAAAAAGAGCAAGATTCTTCTCAAAGTCAAACTCAGTGGCGAGCATATCATCATCTATTAAAGTCCCGAAAGTGGTTTCATCCCTATTCCTTCTCATTCTTTCTTTCTTCCCAGGAGTTCTAGATACATCAATGCCATATCTGTCATAACGGCGAGGAGAACTGTACTCCTGTGCTGTCACTATGGTTTGGTTCATTCGTTGCCAGTCAGCAGCAGATTCTCTGTAAATACCGTAAGTCAAGTACTGCACAGTATTGAAAACCCCATAGGTGGACAATAACTGAGAACCAGAATTAATCATAAAAAGTCAAGCTCATTATTATTCACTCTCAAGCAAATGGGATGAAATACCTGTACAGTACTGTATGTGTAACAAGCAGTAAAGAAAATTTAAGAGTACAGGTCAAACCCTTCTAAATCAGGACCTGACCAGTGGCTGATCATAAAAATTTCTGAACCACAGAAGGTCAGTTAAATTCTGGAGAAAAAAAAATCTACTCTACTAATACCTGTACATGAAACAGAAATAGAGTTCAGGTTAATGAAGTTGAATCTTCATATCTTGGATCTTTAATGTCCAATCACCTGTTCCTGTAACTGAAGAAATTATGTAATACAGTACTATACCATCTAAATCATAACACAGCAATTCCACTAAGGAGAAGATAAAACACAGAAAAATGAGAGCACTGTACACTCCTACCATAGGTTACAGACAAAATATATTGTGCTCTCATTTTTCTGTGTTTTATCTTCCCCTACAGTAGATTTCTGTTCAATGATATAGGGGGTATTACACAATTTCTTCAGTAAGAGCAAAGCAAAGACGTTGAAGATTATTGACAAAGAAGTAAGTTGCCTGCTTAGTTCCAAGAGAAGGATTCCATTCACTGCTCATTTAGAAAATAGAATCATAAATGTGATATAATGATCTGGAAATCACCTGGCAGCTGAGGAATGGGACCCATGTGCTAAGGTCTCCCCCACAGATGTGCGAGGCTTACGTCGAGGTTGCTGCAGAGCATTTGTTGTACTTCCTACTGAAGTTACATCAGCAGTAGCTGCTGCTTGTGGCTGTGGAGAACATCTGGACTCTTTTTGTTGATGAATACATACATGCTCTGCACAGCTTTGTGGATTTTGGCTGGACTGTTGTTGAGCTTGTGGCTGAACTACCTGTTGTTGCTGTTGTATTGGCTTTGAATCAACCTTTTGTTGCTGTTGGTCATCATTGTCTGCCTTGGGACGTGATAGGATCGTCAAATCTATGATATCACCAGCACTGGAATTATTAGTCATTTTACAGGAAAAGATGGAAATAAAGAAAGGTGTAAAAAATGCACCACTGATATTATAATCCCCATCATGTGTTCTTTAAGCTAGATAACAAGGTACAGTAAACCCTCGATAACCCAGTTTCATATAACTCGGCACAGATATGGTCTCGGAATGTATTATAGTATAACTCGGGAAATGCCAAGATATATAAAATTATCTAGGAAAATCTCAGCATATCTGGCTGCGTGAGTAAGAGTAATGCTACACGGGATGTCCTGCCAGGCCGCGCTTCAAGCGTGGGTTATTCTGGCGCTTGTTATTGCTGTGGCATTGTGTGTGCAGCTTGTCTCTCCACACTTTGTTCTCTGCTTGTCCTCTCCCTCATCAAACATCACTGATATGGTGTCTGCCCCTTCAAGGAGCTATAGGAAGGGTATGAAGCTTAAGTCCCTGAGTCTTCACGAGAAAAATAAAGTGTTAGACCGAGGGTCCCAAGAACCAGTCGACCTTCCTCCAGCAGTGAAGCCTTCCTAGTGATAGCTTCAGTATGAGGATACTCTTCCTCAGACACTTCCACTAGTGCAAATTCCCTACACAGTATTTCCCCAGAAGTACCATGTGTCTTGCTGTCATCCAACAGCGAGTGATTATACAGTGTACTGTACATCTCATAGTGTTTAAGTGAAAATACCCTGTAGTGTTTAAGTGAAAATACTATACAGTACAGTACTCTAGTGTTTAAACAAAAATACTTTGTACATGTAAAATTCTTTATTTTATATAAGTGAACAAATTATTGTACAGTAGTACAGTACATAAGTGCCTCCATCATTTCTGCCACCTGTATCACCTAACATACCTCTGTGTCACCTACCATGCCTCTGTGTCACCTATTATGATGCTTCATTCTTCGTCTGCAGTGCTGGTAAGTACTACTTTTTTTACATTTAGTAATTACATGTACACATATATATGGGTCGATAATTTTTTATTGTATTTTTGTAGGAGGGGGGATAACTCAGCAAGGCCAGAGCCCCATGTGTGCCAAGTTATCAAGGGTTTACTGTATTTTGATAAATGGCTGCCACAGAAAATATTCTCACAGTCATGGTGGAGTTAGAAGAAAATTATGAACTCATCCTACCATCCCCTATTTCCCCAAAAATCTTAACTTGTCAGTCAAAATTGAACTACAGTATCTCAATCCCTTTTTGGCACCTAACCTTACGTTCAGTTTGGGGCCACTGTACTGTAGAGGGGGTCTCCGGGTTATGAACGGATTCCATTCCTGAGGACGTTCTTAAGTCGGGTTTGTATGTAAGTCTGAACACATGCTATGTGCATACTGTACTTACAGAACATTATTTAAAATCCCACTACATCATAGCTGAAGTCCTTATATAAATCTAAAATCACTTAATTTAAGACAAAAGAAGAAATGGAATGACAAAATATAGTAAATGAAAGTAAAAAAATAAGTCATCGGGTAAATAAAATACGGTACTATAAATTTTAAGTTTAACCCCATTCGTATCAGCGGGCGTTCGTAAGTATGGGACCCCCTGTACTCTGCATCTCAACAAATGGTCACCATGCTCTGCTCTGTGATGATGCAATGAATGGTTAAACTGTAGTCTGCAGCCTACAGCTCCAATGTATACACCCTCCACCGCTGGGAACAGTGCCACCATTATGACCACAGTTGACATAATATAACTCATCCTCTGTGAGTGACCTAGATAATATTGGTAGTAACAATTCTAGTGTTAGATTATGGGGTTAGTGACTAGGACATGTATGACATTTGGGTATTAAGTTATACTCATCACAGGAACCTATACTCTTGGATGCATTTTCCCCATTCCTTAGTCATGACATCTGCTGTGCTAAATGCTAGGACTCCCTTTCTAAGAGCATTCCTCTCAAAAATTTCCATGCATCCTACTGGACACATGGGTTAATATATATTATCCAGTGTGTCTCAGTTTAAAATCATGCATCACAGACCCCAGAACACCCTGTAAGTTCTCCCCAAAGGCTTAGAAATGTATTATATTATCAACAACTTACTTGATAGTAACTTCTGAGAGGGCAGCCGGTCGACCATTGTGAAGAACTTGTGTGATGGTGATGGTCTGCCTCTCAGAGTTGATACTTACCACTCGCCCTTGGTACCACCCAAGTCCACCTCCCACTTCCACCGATACCTGACACCCAACATAGTCACTGCTCATTTTGTACTATGGTGTGGTCTGTTACCTGGAAAACAAGAATTGCAGTTTTAAATTACAAATACAGAGTGAACTTTTAACATTTAGGTTACGCTCATATGACAGGGGGTCCGCCCCCAGTTAGGAAGTTAGATAAGTTTAGGTAGGTTTCTTTGGTTGGTTAGGTAAGGTTCTATTTGGTTCAAGTAAATGTCGCCTCTTTTATAATGATAAGAACATCCGTGGAAAAAATCAACAAAATCGAACAACTCCTTCTGGTGGTACTGGTGTTCTCAGACATTACTGTATTTTTAACCAATTTACAAGTTAGGTAAGCTTTTCAAAAGCTTGTTTGGTGTTCATTTTAGTATTTTACCCCACAGTTTCCCTCTACTGCCCACTTTGAATAACCAATATTGTTGGTAACTAGGGAGGTCATATCGGTTAAAGTACTCGAAAAATATAAATTTACACTGGAAACGTAATAGAATAGTTTTTTCTTTGCTTTCTTCCTATATAAATTTGAAATATGAAATTCCATATTCGACCTAAAACGAATCTTTACCTTTAGTTTTGTTACGTAGCAATTTTCATGTTCAACAGAAATATGGTTAAGTATGTTTATAGCTACACAATGATCGACTCACGGTGAAATAAATGCCAAATGCCGCCAGTCAAGGTCATATGTTGTTCTCGTGTTGTTCATCGGTAATGAATGATTAGCCAATCAGAGCGCACTCAAGGTAAAATAATGTTAGTAGGAAGTTAGTCGGTCACGGCAAAATATCCACTGCCTAGAGAGAAAGAGGAAAAATACTGATAATTAAAATAAAAAGTTGTGTCAATTTTATTAACTATCATCCAAAGAACTGGAAAATATGAATGAAATATAGAAACACATTCAAGTGCTAACCATCTGCTCCATTTATCCTTGATACCTGTACAAAAGTTGAAGGAAAACAATAAAAAAAGGTTAGTTTGTCTGGTATATTAAAGAGCAAAGGCCAAGGTTATCCAGGTAGTCTATCGGGTACTGTTTTACTGGATAGATCAACTGCCCTAATAGATAATAACCTGAGAAATGGTGAAAAAAAAAAACCATACTGTATCCTAACCTACATAACTTTCATTAGAAAACTGATTCGTATATAACAAAATTTCTTACTTATTTATGTTTAATATAATTTTAAAACCCTATATATTATTAAAAAAAAATGATCCCAAAATATGTATATATCCAGTTCAAACATTCAACTAATAGAGAAAAAACTCGTATGACTTAATTTACAGTTACATCCTATATTTTACCTATGAAGTAGACACAGTGTTTATGACTCCCCAGGCCACAGATTGTATCCCAGTTAAAAGTTATTAGCGATATAAAGTGTGAAAAAAAACGAGAATTTTTTGGCCCCATTAACACAATACTGTACTGGGGATGGTGACGGTCAATGTTGTTTACTTGAGTCGTTCGTGGCAACTCATCTTAAGCTGGATAGTCGTGCTTTTAGCTTATTATGTCGTCCCTCAGCTGGATAGTCGTGCTTTTAGCTTATTATATCGTCCCTCAGCTGGATAGTCGTGCTTTTAGCTTATTATGTCGGCCCTCAGCTGGATAGTCGTACTTTTAGCTTATTATGTCGGCCCTCAGCTGGATAGTTGTGCTTTTAGCTTATTATGTCGTCCCTCAGCTGGATAGTCGTGCTTTTAGCTTATTATGTCGGTAAAATCAGAGAAGGAACCGTAACAGTTTAGGAATATTTTTCGCTTGAGAATTTTAATAAAGTTCATATTAAAACATTTTGAATACAACTCCAGTGGAGGTAAAGGATATCTATCTTCCTTGAGTGGAGGAGTAAGGAATATCATTTATGAAATAACTACCTGACCTTTTTTGTGTAATTATCTTTGGAAATTATACATAACTACTGTAAGTGTTGGAATCATTATCCGTTGATGGTTAAATTAAGTCTCGAAAGTTAACAACGTAACTGGTAATTTTTGAGACTTTTCTACCCAAACACAATCAAAATTAACTCAATATTTGATTTTATGATGTTTCAAAAGTTCTTTATACATATACAGTAAGTGGTCCACATAGTTAAACTTAAATAGACCTTAAGCTTCAATTAATTATTTACAATCTGAGAGGACCAGACGCGTTGCCATAGTAACATCGTATATATAACGCCGCCTGTCATTGGTTGATGCTCGTCACTCGACCAATGACAGTTAACTTAAGAAGCTCGTATGGGAACTGTAAACAAAGCTATCAGTGAGCCCTTTAAACAGGTAAGTCAGTCCTCAGAGGCAAGTGTTTTAGTGTTAGATATCAAATTAAACTCTTAAACACAATAGACATGCAAAATACCCTTATGTATTTTAATAACATAATGGAAAGGTAATAGTGGAGCGGACTGTTAACACCATAAGGAGTTGTTCAGTTAGGTTCATCGATTATTTTGATTTTTATTAATAACTCTGATTATTTCCAACCCTGTGGTGGGGTGTTATAGACCCATCATTAATCTCTTAACATTTATTGCCAGGTGATCTCCAGTAGCAGACCATGATCAGAGGCAGGAAGGGCGGGCAGAGGTCGGTGGGTGGCAGAGAAGAACCTACAGGTCCTCCCACCCTACCTTCCCTCACTGGTACCGGCAGACACAACCCCAGTGACATAGCTCGGTACACCCTGCAGCAGCTTTTGGTGACCACGGAGATACTGGTCCCTCCCATGGTATGTTGACTGTACGTAATGTTATGTAAATGGTTACCCCAATAATGTACAGTACGCCTAATTAAATAAACCACAAAACCAACCAATTGTTAATAAATTGGTAAGTGGCAAAGAGGAAAGTGAGGCATACGTGTGTAGGTTGATAATGAGCTGAAGTTCTCGGACCATTATGAGAAGAAGGTGAATCAGGCAACTAAATTATTAGATATTATAAGAAGGTCGTTCAGATATCTAGACGGCCCGTCCCACGTAACGATCTTCAAGAGTGAGGTGCTTCCCTATCTGGAGTACTGTCACCCCATCTGGTTCCCGAGATATGCTAGGGACTGTCAGTTGATTGAAAATGTCCAAAGGAGGGGCACCAGACTGGTGCCTGCACTACGGCACCTCAGCATATCCCAGACCTGCATATGATGTAGGTTCTGTTCAGCTGCCAGCTCTTTAGGCTTAAGCTATCACTCTGCTCTAATGCTATAAATAATCATTTGTAAACTAATGTATTAACTAATGTAAATGTGGTTATTTCTTCTGACAGCCGAGATTTGTGGGTAGAGGCTCTGGTCGTCGTCTAGTAGGCAGAAGGTCACCACGCCTGAGAACAGCTTCTACCACACACCTCAAAGTTACCACACACATGGTAAGCTGCATTCATCACGGTTACCACACACATGGTAAGCTGCATCCACCATAGTTACCACACACACACACGGAAAACTGCATATGCCAGAGTTACTGTACTACACTTACATTATACTGTATCTCCTGGATTACCACATAGTAAGCAGTGACAAACAGTTACCACACACACACATACATGCAGTAAGCTAGTACTAATAATTACAGTTCATTATACAGTGGGGTATGCTATAACGAATCTAATTGGTTCTAGAACCTTGTTCGTTATAGCATTCGTTCGTTATAGGATTAATCCGTTCCAGGCCCCCAAAAACAACCACTTAACACTGAAAAATATAATATTAAATTGTAAAAATTGTAAAAAAGTGCATAAATATGCATCTAAACCCTTGAAATAAAGAATATCATTAATACTTGTAATACAGAAACAATAAATTAGTAAAAAAAAAAAAAAAAATTATAATGTTCGTTGTACGAGTTTCGTTCGTTATAGCATTATCAATTTTATAGGTAAAACCGTTCTTTATAGGAATATTCGTAGTAGGATCCATTCGTTATAGCATACCCCACTGTAATAATGATTTAGTACATTTGACTAAAATTTAGACAATTTTCGCTTAAAGTAGGGGTAAGGGTAACAGATGTAGTGTCCAGTGTCCATTACTTAGTACAGTATTGTACAGTACTTGGGAACAAGAAGGTGCCGATGGATCACACGCTTTACAAAGAGTTTTACAGGTCTGCTGTAGAACATTGTTTGGGTAACTATTGTAAAACCTTGCTTGTGTGGCAAAAATAATGATTTACAGTAATTGCTAGCCATTTTCATTTTCATTAGCAATTAGGTATATTTTGACTTGTAATTTGTATGTGCACCCAGTTGTTTTGCTCCCTGCTCAGGAGGGTGGTAGTGGTGGAGGAGGGATCCGGCAAGACTCAACAATGACGCCAGCCACCATGATGGAGCCTGCCATGGTAGCTGCTGAATTTCGGAACCGCATGAAGCCCCTAACACAACCCAAGAAGGTAATTTGTTGTGGATGTTTTCTAAAAAGTATGTAGAAACTTGAACAAATCGCACAGATAAGCTCAGGGTTATGTAAATCTAAAACTAGAAAATCTCAGCTCTTGTGTGTATAATTTAATTTGTGTACCATAGTGGTATAACTTAATTTTATATTATAAGCCTATTGTTCATTAAACAATAAAACCTAAACATTTAAGGTAATTTACTATGTGTGTACCAGTACGGGGCAGTGCCAGCTCCTGCAGGGGATGGGTCCAACCCCTGGGACTACAGTCAGTTGCTACATAGACGCCGCGCTAGGATACGCCATGCTGCACACTTCCACAGGTGCTGGGGTGCTTGATGCTCTCTACAGTAGTGTGACAGAGGTTGTAGTATGATACTTCCACAATTACTGAACTTGTGTGGTTGTTGTACAGTAGTACTAGTATGTTGCAGTCACAAGTATTGAATGGGTGTGGATGTTATATTACTCATAGTAAAGTACGTATAATGCTCCAACAGTTAATGAATTGGTCTAGCAGTTGTACAGCAGAACTGTAAAACTTCCACAGGTCCTAGACTGATTTTGGTGAATTGATTCTACAATCAATGAGCTTATTTTTATGAATATCAAACTCTACAGTAATTGTTCTCTTATGAAAGAACTGTACTGTTTAATATCTTTTTCCTTTTCTTTTCATACACACAATTTTAGATGGTTTATCCACCAGACGTCGTCGTGCAGAGTTTGCCCTCCTAGTGATGAATTCGTGCCGCAGGCTGAGGGCCACCCACCGCCCCAGCCCACCAGACCTAGTCCAAACCCTCATCCACCGCATACCCATCATCCTCAGAACAAAATATGACCGCATCCTGAAGGAACTGTTCCAAGAACTACAGGGGAGAGAAGTGCAGCCAGTGCAAATGCAGCCTCTGGGAACTTTTGAAAGGTTTAGTAGAATGTGATAAACTGATGTGAGTTTTCACAGTTTGTGTTGTGGTGCTCTCGGTACCTGTACAAAGTCTGTCACTGAGCTAAGAGTCTCATAGATCCACTGTTAAGGCTTAAAGTGAATTTACATGATGTTGATGTAGATTCTCTTTCACATTACTGTATCGAAGACCATAAATAACAAAGTGCACAAATCTTTGATCAGTGGAGTCAGCTAAATTTAGAATTTTAATGTTATTTACAGCTATGAATTCCTAATAGGATTGCTTCACCTTAGGCATAATGATTAGTTACAATAATAAGTATTCTCTTGCCATTTTGGGGATGAAAATAAACATGTTATATGCAGTGGTGTACTGCTAAATCAAAAAGTGAGGGAACGCCATTCCCACACATTCTCACGACACTACACCTATTGTTATATGATGAAAATTATTACTTGAGATGAAAATAAACCTTTTTATATGATAACTGCCCTGAACCTATCTTGGGTAAAAGTAGCTTTTTCAATACCACCTGAATATTTGGTACTTTTTCGAGGAGCTGATATCATTATTTCATCTCATTTTTTATGTACAGTAATTATTATTTCACTGCAGGATGCACACTAGTTAACAACTGTTTTCTTATTACAGTTCCTCCCTATAAGTAGTTAAGGATACAAGGGCTCAGGTTTTTTATTACCAGATTGTGTTGTTTATTTTATTTATTTTAATGGGAGAAGGTATTAGTGTATGATGAATTCTCCACTTCATCAGGCATGACGTGGTAGGTGTGGAGCGGGTGCCATGGGTGGGGCGGGAGAGGCGTGCCCTGAGTCGTGCCATGGCCAGCTTTCCCCCAGCTGTGAGGACTGTCATGGCCCAGGCCCTGAGGCCACTAGACACACTCAGTCTGGTTGACAGCCATGATGGGTCAGTATCACATGCTAATTTACCTCATTCCTATTGCATTACAGTATTGTACTTATGAAGGATAATCAAGGATAATAGTTGTGGATAATATATGCCATTTTGATACTGTACTGTATGAATTTTTTAGATGTGTGCTGTACATTATATTAAATTTTGCTTCAACTGTGTATCAGTGATAAGGTTATGGGCAATCTTTCAGAGGCAGAAACATTTATGAGGGTGATTCATGTTGCTAGGAGTGGTGTGGGCATGGACCACTATCATGACTAAGTATTATATGTTACAAAACACTGCAGGCCAAACTGGACATGGAGGTTTTATTAACATGTATCATTTATTACATTAAGAGGAAGATAAGGAGAAACAAATACTGTATGTGGCTGTTTTTTTATGTATTATTCACTACAGAGGTGGGGGTGTAGGTGTGGGTGAAGGTGTGGAGCTGAGCGTTTTGATCACAAGGTGGCGGGCAGCAGCTAGGGCAGGACGTTCTCATCTCCGTAACAACTGGTTCCCCACATCTCTCTCATCCATTCGGGAAGCGGCTCTGGCTACCAACCTCTCTCCTTCTCGTAGACACACTGTAATGCATGCCTTCAATAACCTCCTGGCCTCTAAAGTAAGCATTGATTTCTATTAAATTGGGTTCTTGACCATAAGACTAAAGCTTCAGGCTTCTTAGTTTAAGTTTTACCAATTGAATAAGACTTCTGGAGTTCTTAATAAGGTTTTTTATGTTAAGGTAAATTTGTTGGCTTCCTACATATGGGTTTACCACAAGAGTAAATCTTCCGAGCTCAAAGGGAAAGTATTTAATTTATGGAGTAAACTTCCTGGCTTACAAGGAATGCCACTTAATCACAGAAGTAAGCCTCTATGTCTCATTTATTGGGTACCCAGGGTCGGATCCAGACATTGTAGGTGGGGAAACATGGCAAGCACAGCAAGCCCATCCAGCTGGGGGATTTGGGAGGGGGGGGGGCTGTAAGCCCCTCAGAAATTTTTTTGAAACCTGACCAATATCACGGCATTTGAGGCCATTTTGAAGCCATGTGCATTTGATATTAGGAGATATTCTGAGGTCAGTAGGAATTACTTTTTACTATACAAAAATACCTGAGTACCCCTGGTACCATACCATAAGTGTTACAGGTACACCCACTGTCTTCCATAGTGAAAAAGAAAATTAAACCAGATTAAGGCTCCTGGACTTCCAAGACTAGGTGTCTAACCAACAATCTTAACCCTTTAGGGTTGATCGTCTGAAAATTTTGGGTGACTTCCTGGACAACAAGTTTTTGCGATTTTCAAAGAAATCTAAATTTTACTCGTACGTAAGAGTATTTTGAGTTTCATATCTGTGATGTTTTCAGTCACCTATCTTATTAAGGATGATTTTTGAGCAGTTACTTATTGACTTATTGTTAGAATTATAAAGATGTGATACAAATTTGTGAAGGGGTAACTATGATAGCATTCAACATTATTTTGATGATTGATAATACTCACTTACATTTCTGTACTGTACTTGCTTAATATTGAAATGTGCACCTCGGGCAAATTTGCATGTGTGGTGGACTGGATACAGACCTATACAATAACATATACCATTAATCATTCGAATGTGGGCCGGTAAAATTATAATACAACAGTTGTGGGAACTGCCCTGGCAGGCATAACGCAACAGGTTGTCCTTAAAGAGTTAAACTTTAAGACCTCCAATGCAAACTGAATCATCTCCAACAGCAACCACAGATAAGCAGTAGGTACAGTAGCTATATCTGTCACAAACATGTAGTGCTGTTAAGGTGAAGCAGATACAGTAAATATACAGTATTTAGGTATCATAGTTAATGTGTAACTGAAGTCTGATCTGACATGGGAACTTACTATTCAAGTATTTTTATTGTGTTTACAAAAGAATGAACAAAAAATTGCTGAAGCTTTTGTCATACTTTTAATTGCTTTATTGTGCAAAACTTGACCAAGATTTTTTCTTCTCAGCTGCAAGAGGTGCTGATTCGCAGTGTGGAGAGCGTCCTCAAATGGCTGGGAAGTGAGGAGGAGCCATGGGTGGGTCCCAGGATCAAATTGTACCTGGTCTTAGATGATAACCAGGTGGTCCTGAACCCAGATGAGGAGGCACTCTATTCAGCCTTCATGGATCTCTTCAAGGAGGTCAGGGTTTAGTATTTCCAATGCACTGTGAGGCATCTTTCAGTGTTATCAGTGCTCAGTGAGTTATTTTATTTTATTTATTTTTTAATCGTTTGCACAGTTTTAAATATCTGTTGGTTTTAACTGCCGGTACTATATACTATACTGCATGATTCAGTACTGTACTGTTAACAGTGCTAAAGTGAAGAGAGATGGTAATAATAGATACTAAGGGATATTTTGCTAACTTGTTGTGTGCTTTGCCTTCCTGCCAGTGCCTTCTGTTCCTGGATTACTATATGGGCCTTACATCATTGGTTAGTTTTAGGTACTGTACATACTCACCAAAAGCTTCTCGAATGCTATAAGCACTATGCTAAGAAAATTTTTATTTTCATCACAAGACATCCTAAAGAAATGTACCAGATGACACTATTTTGCTTTGGAAAAAGAGCAATATTATCTGGGGAAGGTTTCAATCCACCCTTCACACTCACCCTCCATTTTGTGGGCAACTCAGACTCTGTAGAGAAGTTATTGAAGAGAAGTCCCTGGTATGTAATGTACAGTATTTAATAAATATATTTTTTGGTGCAGCTGGATGAGTGTGTACAACTGTATCGTGGAACATGGGATGAACCAAAACCCCCCAAGATACCCAAATGGCGTCAACGTGCAGCAGAGATGGGACCCCCAGGTGAAGAGGAAGTGGCTCCCCCACTGCGTCCTCTTCAACCCCGCCGGGAAACTCTGGTTGTCACTCTTTCTGAGCCTCAGTGGGAAGCCTTCCGGAACATGCTCACCACAAGCATTCAAATTCGGTTCACTAAGGCTGGAGAGTTCTTGGACCAAATATGTAAGCTTCATTATTTGTCTGAAGAGTCAGTTTTAGGCTAGATGATGATACAGTAGTTCAATGTAATTTTTGGGATTAAGTTTTGACAGACCTCACTGTTTTTAGATACTGTATCATGACTTGTAAATCAGTGGCACCTTAGGGGAAAATGGGGTTATGTTCCAGGTCCTAAAATAATACCTGTATAGTATTTTAAATGCACTTAAATCCAGAAAAGAATTACAAGTTGTTATATTCACTAAATATATAAATTAAGCCTAGAAAGTATTTTATTAAAAATACAATGGCCAATTTTTTTAACAAGAGCTATGCAAAATTCAGCATGAGTTATGAGACCCATAGAGCATACAATAACCAAACACTTCTGAGTCCATTAATGTAACTGTTTATTGCTGAACCGTCATTCTGTGTGGCTCATGTTATATAACCAACAAAATCTGTAGTACATTACTGTAACCCAGATTGCCCCCCAAAATAGATGTTGGAACTAATTAAAAGATTACAAGTAGTTTTGTACAGTTCTCTGGACTTAGAATTTACCTACTTTTATGTCATCTCATGTTATTTGTTTAAGCTGACCGTTTGTAGATGATCAATTTGTGATTTTTTTTATGGTACCTCACAGTCGCAAAATATTGTCTAGTTTCATTTCTTATATGTAGTTATTCGTTTGCCGGAATTATTGGTGCAGAGTTCTTCTGGGAATGAGAGATTTCTGTATTGAGACAAATTTCTCATCCCCGGAAATAAATTGCAAAAGAGTGGAGTGTGCAGTATAATGAAGCCCATCTATCATGAAGCCAGTGAGTGGTCGACTGTGCTGCGTGGAGAGGTGAGGACCGAGGTGGATCACTTTCTGAGTCTGGGCGCTGAGCTGGATGAGTATGCAGGTCAGATCCACCACTACTCGGCTTATATTGAGCAGGCCAGTCATGTCCCCACATCTGCCACTCTACATGTCTTCAGGTCTGTAATTTGAAGAACATTTTCATTTAAACATACTTGAAATAGATGCAGTTTATAAGTCTTTCAATCAATCAATCAAAGTACTTTAATAACATAGCACGGAGTTGACTTGAGGGTAGATTCACATGTTTTCTACATTTTGAGACATTTTGTTGTCTTGTTTCTTATTACTGTCTCTAGAGCGAATGGCTCCCTGTCCCGGTCGCAAAAATGGCTGCAACTTTGAAATTACCCGCAGACATTCTAGGGTACATCCAGGGTGTAGTCCTCGAATAATCGAGGACCGTGAATTAAAAATCCACGAATTGTCAGGGCATGGTGTACTTTTAAATGCTGCAAGTACTGGATAACAAAATTTGCACTCCAGCAAGTTGTTTATTTACATTGTTTCAATAAATCAGCATCATCATCTATGTTTTATGGCCATTAACAATTTATGGAACAATTTTCTATCTACTGTATATCAGGTAAATCATTCTTGTCTGATTTAATGTGGTGTTTACTGCAGTGACCATTAAAAAAATTCAAGCTGTTTACCATAAAAAACATCATGTGGCACCATAGCCAACAGCCGACTGTTTGAAGCAGTAAGGTTGCACCCTGACTACTGAATTTGCCACAGCCAGAGAGTATCAAATGATATTCCCTGAGGTTATTTTTGCCCCACTCTTTCAAAGATCCTTACTCGTGAGTGGAAGATATTCTGAAATTACTGTACTGTACTCCTTTAATTGCACCTTCCAAGATGTACACAATCTCAGTTTTGATATAGTGAGTACCCATGTATGCAGTATGTGTTCATTTAGTTGTCCATTTATGTATATCATTTAAAGTGTTTGAAAATTTGTCCTGGGAGCACATCATCCAATTATAATACTAAGTCCATGGTAAAAATGTGTCATAATAATGATAATAATAATAATATTTGTTCTGTAAAATTGTCATTGGATAGGCATGTATATAATCTATGCATTTATACAGGTCAGCGTGAATATAAACATTGTAGATATACGGTACACATAGGCCATGGGAGAACAGTATGCAGTTTTCTATGTGCTTAGACATTGCAGGTAAACAACAATTGTAAACAGTAAGGCAATTTCACTTTGGATAGCTGATAAAGCTGTCAGATGCTTATTTCCAGGAGAGTCCTTTGCTTGGGCTTAGGCATTGGCTTGGTCTCTAATCAGTAATAGTACTGTATATCTGTAAGAATAATCATAAAATGTTTTTCAATAAATTCAATAAGCATTACATTGCACTTGGACTATCCGAGGCTGGCGGATCATATCAATAACACAATATTCTGTGGCTAATAATAGAGAAACTTACTCTCTTTCCTTGCTGTAGCTTGCTGTCCTGTTTATAATACATTTGCAAGGAATACATCCCAATATAAATAGGCAACTTCCCATACTGTACTCTACATACAAATCATTTCCTGTGCAGTAGTTTCATAGTCTCAAGAATACATGATATGATCTGTTAAACTTAGTCTAATAATATAATCAGAAAATAAGAAGGATGAATTAAGTATCTAATGGTTTCCTATCTTTGGGTAGACTGGAGTACAAATTTCTGCGACAGAGTCTGCTGTTAGTGTCTTCGTCCTTCGTGTCTGTTCTACGAGACAGACTGATAGCTGACCACCGTGAAACAACACAAGGGTAAGACTTCACCTGTGTGCAGCACCCACTCCTCAGCTGCTTTATTACTGGTAGACCCTGATTTATAAAATGTTTATACAGTACTGCATATCTAAAAAATCATTTGTAAATTTATATTTTTGTAAAAAAGTATTTGAAAACACTTAACTTGCTCAAAAAATGCATAGTGCTCCCCTTTGAAACTATTAAAAGTAACTGATTCACCAGGCAAGAAGATGACGGTAGCAATGCGTGTGATGGAGGGTGCGGGAGGGGGTTTTGAGAATTGCAATTAAATGCCAGGTAGCGACGTGTCCTAATATTGCATATTTAAGTAATTATTAGATGTTTTAATTGCCTGTATGTTGGCCTGGCTAGTTAATGCTAGGCATTTACACACCTAGGTATAAAGCTAGACGTCGCATTCTGGAATGAACAAAAATAAATCTTCCCTGAAACATAATAAAATGACACTTTACATAATTTCTATTACCTTTTTTGAGGGCGGTAATGAGTGTTAGCAAACAATGATTATAGAAAAGTTAATTAAATGCATTAGTAAGTTTATTTAATCGTCATTAAATGGGTATGACACTGTTTGCAATAAACTGAGGGTGGCCAATATTGCTTGGCTGTCTGAGCCACGTTCATTTTCATCAACATCAGAGTTCTCATTTCCTGTGTCAGTATCTACAATCATCACCAGCACTTGTTTCATGCACTGCTTGTTGATTATGATATGCAAGAAGTGATACGGGTTGATTATTAGAACATAAGATATTTCCTTCACAGTTTCCTAATCACTTTCATTTTGATTAAGCACAATTTTAAAGAATTTGGCAATGGGTCTTTGTCTTTTCCTGTGTGACAATGACATACTGTACTGTACCGGTATGTCTTGCACTGCATTACTCAAAGTAGAATAACTGAATAACATGGGTATCAATAATTGTAAATGCACCACTAGTTCTCTCATCAGACTATTGTAACACAGTGTTGTAATGTGTGTAAGTATTCATATCCTCGCGTAGAACCTGAATTTGTCCACGTGTTAAACTATGTAGAAAATTTATTAATTTAAGATATTTTAATTATTTTCTATGTGACATATTATGTCAAATTTACATATATCAAGTGTTACGTAACCCGAGGAATCCCTGTACAGTATTATTGTTCCAGTATTAGGGGATAGGGTATTCAGCATTCCAAACTGAAATTCAGAATAATCACAAACTTTTGGTCTCACTTTTTTCAGACTTGATCAACAGTTTGGAATGATCCATAAACGTCTCCATGAGATTCCCAAGTCTACAGATGAGCTGTTCAAGCTGATGGAATATGTGGAGGAAGTGCGACGCATTACCATCCACCGACTGGCTGAGGAAGTGGCGGATATGGTTGTTAGGCTGAAGGTAAACTAATAATAATACTGTAATGATAGTAGTAGTAGTTGATGCTGTAGTACTGTAATTAATATGATCATGATTATGTAATTTTTTTTAACTACAATTGGTGAGATGAATAATGACAGTGTAAAATTGCTACTGAAGTTATACTGCCCATCTCTGTATGCCTCTGATGCCATGTTTCATCCAGGACTAGTGTGGTGCTATTTATAAAATGTAAAAAAAAAAAAACTTAGCTTATTGCCCATCTCTCCCTCTGTTCATCTTTATACCTGTACTGTATAGGTATCTCAACCTACAAATACATCATCAAGTACTGATATTGAATTTTTGGTATGGCTATCACTTAGTTGATGTAATGGACAACCAAACAGTTATGACATAACTCTACCTAATTTATGATTTAAAATATGTGGTATAATATTTAAGAGACTGTTGTATCATGTGACACAATTGACAATGGTGATGTGGTACAGGTGATCTTGGATGTGGTCCACCTGACCCCTGATGACCTTGCCACCACTGCTGCAGTCATTGTTTGGCCAGCCAAGCTCAAGCCTGTTGTGGACCGTGCTGTTGAGGTCAGTATTATGCTTTATGTCTTATAATTTAGGTTTATAGATGTTAAGAATAATGTTATAGCTATTTATACAGGGTATCTATAATTTATTCATATGATTATGAAGGTTAATAATTTTTTGGGGGGGAAAAGATAGCATAAAAGGGTTTGTTGCAATTAATAAAGCAACTTGGGTTTCCTTTTAACATGTATTTGGCAGGACTGCCACCAATGTGAATTGTGACAGTACAGCATTTTTTTAATAATGTCGTTTTCAGCGATGAATCAACATTCCACCTGTCTGGTAAAGTCGACAGACACGATTACCGTACCGCATATGAGGATCAGAAAATCCTCATTCATTTTTTGAACACGAGCGTGACAGTCCCCAAATAATTGTTTGGTGCGCACTCTCCTACAACCGTGTGATTGGACCATTTTGCTTCCATGAGAACACTGTGAACTCTGCCAATTACATAGATATGTTTGAATTTTAATGATAATAATAATAATAATAATAATAATAATAAACGGTTTATTTATAGAGTTGCAGCCGGTGGCTGAAAATATACAGACTTACATTTGATTTAGACATAATGATATAATATGCATTGAATACATTTACCTCAGCTGGAGGATATGCAGCCTCGTGTGATCTTTTAGCAAGATGGAGCACCGCCACACTGGGGCTTACAAGTGCGCGATTTCCTAAATGAAAACTTCTCTACTCGTTGGATCGGCGTGACGGTCCCATTCCGTGGCCTCCTCGTTCCCCGGACATCATGCCCATGTATTTCTTTTTATGGGGCTACGTCAAAAACAAGTTGTATGCGAAAAAGGTGAATGACATCACAGAGTTAAGACAACGGATTGAAGAGGCCACCACTTCCATCACACTAGACATGCTTCATAACACATGGGATGATATCAGCTAACGTTTTGATATTCTATGTGCTGGAATCCTTACAAGATAGCGATTAATTTCAGTATAAACATTGCATACAAGTTATACACTAAAGTAGAGAAATATGTTGCTCAAAATTATGGCTTTTTCAGAGGGAAAAATCATAAGATAAGTTGAAAAGTTCACTCGGGTTACAGCATTAATCCTCTCCTTAGCTGTACACCAAGCATAGTTTTGTATAGTATCTTAATATAGTTCATATTCTATTCCTATAATTCATTAGTAGGTAATTTATGAGGAAACCGCTACTACCAGAAGGAGTTGTTCGATTTTGTTCAATTTACCACAAATATTCTTATCCTTATAAAAATTATTTATCAATTTGTTTTTATTGTTTAATATCTGTACTGTATTCCTTCAACATTATGTTACTTAACATTTTAAAATACAGTATGGAATAAGAAGGAGAATGGTGTGGGGGGGAGTCTTGAAATTAAACCTAGGTAGATGCTGCCTGAAAATAAATAAGTTCCAGATGTTTAGGTGGGGATTTACAGCTCCAGTTTTGTTTGAAAAGAATGCTGTACTGTACTGGATGTGTCTCTTGTCTTTTATATGTGTGAATTTATGAGATTTTTATCAGTAAAACTTTTTCAGTTTTTGTTGTTTTTAAGTACTGTACTGTACTGTACTGGGGAATTATTGTCATTTACTGATGTCATTGAATTCTACAGTCACTGGAGGATTTAAAACAAGAGTTTGAGGAGACTTTGGTGGAGAGATCAGGGGAAGTCAACCACACCTTGGAGCGCATCCAACAGTTTGTGACAGAGTTGGAAGAATTGTCTGATGTCTCCCATGTCAACAAGTACATCAGGGTAATATCACAATTTATATAAACCAACCCAACACTTTATGTAACTTATTCATATCTCAAACTTTTATTTGTTGTGTATGCCTCACTATCTTCTAATAATTGTTTCCTTTGATTTGTATTTATTTTAGACATTTATTTTTTTATTTTTTTGCTAGATTACTAATTAATAAGTCTCATACATACCTCTAGGAGGAAATGATTATTTTTTTATATTAATTTTATATTTGATGTGAAATTTTAGATGACTAAGACATATTGTATTTTGTAGAAATGTGATTTGAGTCCTTCCTCAGGAGGTGCGAAAATTGGAGGGAAGACTGGAGAAAGTTAGCACTCTAGTGTCATGGGTCAACCAGGAGGAGTCACTCTTCAAGTTCCAGCTCTCATCCTTTCCACTTCTTGCTGAGCTAAAGGTGAGCCATTTAGCAAATTTTGGTTTAAGATAATTCAGCTTACAGTATGTACTTAGTATTATGAACATTTAACAACATATTTCATAATACCCTATATTGTTGTTCATCTGGCCTTGTTCACAGGTTAGGGGCATTCATGGAATGCTGTTATTATTTCCATAAATTAAATTCAAGTGGCCAATAACTTGATAAATTAGTGTTTTGTTTCTAGTGTTTCTCTCAATTAATACACTTAACTGACTGAAAAAGTTGTTCGCTTGTAAAAGAATAAAAGAGCCCTTCATTAACAGGACTGCTTGGTGCCATACGATGAGCTCTTTACACTAGTGATGAAGTGGCGTAAATATGAGAAGTATTGGATGGATGGTGATTTCACGAGCCTCGACCCAGATTTTATAGATGGTGAGACAGAAGAACTGGCCAGGTAAGAGTGAGGGGTCATATGAGAGTGGAGACTTGGCTGGTGATATTGAGAGCCCAAGTAAATGACAGAAGGAAACGAGGAACCAGATGAGAGCGAGAGAGTAAGTGAGCTGGAGAATTAGGTGAGAGGCAAGTGAGTGTTAGGGACCAGTTGAGAAGACAGAAATGTCCAGGTAATATTTTTAAACAACTTTATGAAAAAAAATCTTGTTTGTTTTTATGCTTGTCTTTTTCTTTGGTATTTTGCCCATTTTTGAGGTTAATGTACTAAAATTGGTGGGAAAAAGAGTAAAAAATGTTTGCTTTGGAACTTTAGATTTTCCTAAGTCTTTTAGATGTTATGCTAATGTTTTGTTCAACATATTGAAGGGATGCAAATTATATTTAAAAGCTTAGATTTAAATTTAATTAGATAACATCCTTGTGTTAAATCATATAAAATGAATTGCAACTCAGTTGAGACAGTATCTCACTGTTTACCAGGGAACTGTTTCGACTTCGTAAAACCTTCAAGATGAAATTTAAGCAGCAAGCTCTAGAGGGTGACCCACGAAAGGCCAGGATGAACCTGGATGACCCAAATCCAGATAATCTGCCAGGACCACTGCGGGTGTGTGCCCTTGCCCTCACACAGATCAAAAACTTCAAGGAGCACCTACCTCTGGTGTCTGTCCTGTGTAACAAAGGGTT
The DNA here is from genome assembly GCF_018991925.1 of Homarus americanus. NCBI lineage: Eukaryota > Metazoa > Arthropoda > Malacostraca > Decapoda > Nephropidae > Homarus > Homarus americanus. The sequence goes on from NW_024750852.1 coordinate 4,491,386, forward strand.
ACGACCACGACATTGGGAAAACCTAAATAAAGCAGCTGGTTTTGACATTACTCCTAATGCTGGCACCAGGTTAGCTTATTCTCTGCTTCATAAATATGTCTTACAAAACTTTAACAAAATAAAAGAATGTATTTTTTTTATGTATTTGGTAATATTCCTGTGTTTCTCATGGCATCTGTGTACTGTACTACTCTACCTTGAATTGATGAATGATAATTAACAAATAAAACAGCAAAAGAATATCCGGTTCATTTATTTGATATTGATATTGGTTGACATGAAGAATAAGACACATGTGGAACTTTCTCTTCTCAGTCTACGAAAGGTGGTACAGATGCAGCTTGGAGGATTGCTGAAAGAGTTTGAGGTAGTAAGCAGCGGTGCATCTCGGGAGTATAGCTTAGAGCTCTCACTGGCCAACATGCGGAGTGCATGGGAGTCAGCACAACTTACCAAGGCCCCACACCAGTGAGTACACTTAACATTTTTCAGTACTCCTCAAATTATTCTGTTGTCAATTTCCACTCCCCATTAATATATTTATTGGATGTTTGGTTCCATTTAAGTAGAATTACGCAAAACCTTTACTTCTCTGTCACCTAAACTAGTCTGCATATATTATTCTGAGATTAGGATGTAAGGCAGATTCATCTACATGGTCTGGCATACTAGAATGGTCACTTTAATGTAGCAATGATTATGAGGAATCCCATTTTTGTAAAATCAAAAAATTACTATTGTTGTTGTTTTTGTTGTTGTGAGAGTCAAGCTTGAGGAGTCTTTTCTGTAGGATATTGATTAAAACTCACTTACATGGTGTCACAGAGAGGTGGATGTGGAGGTACTAGCAGGGCTACAAGAGGTGCGGGAGCTGGTGGAGGATCACCTAATTATTACCCATACTATTAAAAATTCTCCGTTCGTTGGGCCATTTGTTGGTAAGTATTTGAATTATTAAAAATTAGGGAGACATTTGCATATAGTATAGGATTGATTTTGGTATCCCTTTTGTGACACAGCCTACAGCCAGACAGATCTCATAATCAAAAGCCAGCTAAACAGGAAGAAGGATAAGCTGCCACAAAAAGCTCCAGAGTCAATCAGACTAATGTCTCCTTTGTTGGAGAGTGGACCCTTTATGTTATTTATGCTTAAGGGTTAGGAATGTATTTTTCCCAACTCCTCTGCATTGCAGTGCTGGTCACACTGTGTCCTATTGTACTGGTGGCTTTGTATAAAGTTTACTGTATCCATATTGTCCCTAACTGGTTGACAGGCCACTGTCACTGTTTAGTTCATTCAAGAGGGGCAATCCAATGCTTGAGTCAAATTGACTTTATTTTTAAGGTACTTGGATTTGTGTACTGTACCATAGAATTATCAAACAGAAATCAGTGCTGATCCCATGTTCTGATAATCATATGACTCCACAGTTGTGTTTTTTATACTTTGTTTAAAATACAGGAAAATGCAACAATATGTATCTACTGTAATTAATTAATTTTACCCAAATTTGTTCAAAAGATTTGGATTTGTTGAATATTTCTGGGAAAGATCCTTGACAGATTTAATATTATATATGATGTACAGTACTGCAAAATTTGTACCACAATAAATGACAATGTAGGGTGAGTAGAAATCAAACTGAAATCTTTAATATTTAAAAGCATTATGCTGTACACTACTGTATATGGTTCAGTTATGAACAAATACTGTACTGTCTTGTAGTAATATTTGTAGGAATCAACAATTTATGTTGGTATAAATTCAATTTTATAACTGTTCTATGTTTGAAATGAGCTACAGTATATTTACATCAGTGAAACATGCTTAAAATTTTTTGTAAAAGCTGTCAACTAATTGTTAAATTTTCTTTAACTCTTTGTTGTGATCAGCAACATTATTATACTGTAAGAATAGCAAGTTTGTTGGGCAGTTATTGTTAGGTTTTATGTTTGTTGTTAGGTAATGAGCCATTTGCATTAACAGATGATGTGAAGGAGTGGGAGAGGATCCTCCGAACAGTGCAGGAGACACTCACTGTGTGGTTAAAGGTAAGGACTTTCTTATACTGTACTTTATAGACAGCAGGTTGTTCATAAAATTTAATATCTCATTAATACAGGGTGTCCATTTTGAAATGAAAAAACTTTGATGCCCTATCATTATTTTTAAATATACAATGCACAATATGTTTGAGTTTCATTTGGTGTATGGATGTCATCCGGGTACGTAAGGGTGGACATTCAACATGTGCACCATTCATAGCATGGACTAAGTCACAACAGTACTCAATTTCCCTCCACACATTTTTTAACATCTTGTGTGTTATGTAGGCCATTGTGATGCGTTCTTTCAGCTGAACAATGTCCTGCACCTTTGTAGAGTACACTTTGGACTTCACATAACTCCAATGAAAATATAAATTGGGGGAAGGTCAGGCAATCTCGGTGGCCAAGAAACGGGTCCGTCTCTACTCAGTCAGTGATCTGGCACCCAGCCATCAAGGAAGGAGCAGGCGTCACTGGACCAGTGGAATATGAGGCTCAATTGGCGGTCCTCTACCTGTGGTGCCACAAACAGCTGAAGCATGTCTATGTGCACGTGGTCTGTCTCCTCAAGTTGCTTCATTCATGTGTACAGGTCCTTTCGGGTCGGTGGTTCCTCGCAAAACGTTGTATCGGATTTAACTGTATAGGACATTTCTCTGTTATATTAATGGAGGAAAATGTAGTCCATTTTTTCAGGTACAAACACTATGGGTAGAACTGACTCCTGTCTTCTCCACTCCTGATCTGCCACTCCAACTGCCAGATGAACATAAACTATTTCAGGTCTGTTTTGTTTACCTTATACAGAACATCAATCCTATTAAAAAAGTATCTTAATCATAATAACAAACAAATTAATTGGCCTCTGAACAGAAAACCAGGTTCAAAAGTTATGGGAAACTTTTCATTACATTATGTCAGATCGTCATTAACACTTTAGTTACATGAAGTTTCAATAGATATCCAAACTGAATCTCTGAGACACTTGCTCAACAGTTAAAGTATTGTAGGTCATTTATCTTTATCTTACTCTACTAGTTTTAGTTGACATAAAACAAGTTACTGTACACTGTTCAGTACATACTACACTTAAAAGATTAGTTTACATGGATAATAACATCCCTATGAAGATTATATCATGATGAAGATATTTTTTTTGCATAATATGAGTCATTACCATTAAAATTAATTATGAGTTTAGTATGATTAATTACCGAATAATATCATTTCTTGAAAATAAAGGAAAAGTCACAGAAAACAATCTAAATTCTGTACTACACTTCTGTGACATAACACACGTACTCTTGCTCTAACTCCCTGACACTTGGTGATTACAGGAACTGGATGAGAAATGGGTGTCAGTGATGGAGGAGACTGTGTCCACTGAACAGTTGTTAGATGTAGTTGGGGATGCTGATGCTCTTGAGGAGGTGTCTTATTGCCTCAATAATTTTGCTGTCATCCAGAAGGCTGTTCATGCCTATCTTGATAACAAGAGAAGGATCTTCCCAAGGTAAGTACAGTATGTACTGTACAGTATACTGTATTTGTTTCCCTTTATTTTCATTCAGAGGGCCAAGGTTGCTTCCCTTAACAGCAAGAGAAGGATCTTCTCAGTATGTGTCTTTGTTGTTTTTGTTTTTCATTCTTTGTCATTAGTGTGTCTTTCTGTCTGTCTACTTCATCCTCCTTGTCTCTTTCACATCCAACAAAAAGTCAAATTTATCTTTGTAAAAAAAATAATAATAGTGCATTAATTATTTACACATAGCCATTAATTTTATTTAAGCTACCCTTACCAGACATGGAAAGAAACCTCTTGAAGAAAAGTAAGATATTAATCAAATACTTCCTTCAAACTTTGAAAGTCTTAAGAAAATTAGACCATAAACTGAAAAACTGATGATGAGCATAAGATTAATTTTTATTTATGTTACAGTATAGTCTTCATTTACGCGGTCAATTGAACCCGTGGAGGTCCGCGTAAAACGAGAAACACGTAAACGAATTAACAGAACATATGGGATTAATTGAAATAGAGACTGGGCCGACCCCCAAACCACACTTTTTCCGACAATATGTACATTATAGTAAAAATAACATCTTAATTTTATGATGGTATCCGCGTAAATTGAGACTCTACTGTTTAAAGTAAATTATTTCATTGTTAATATAACAGTAAAAATGGAAGACTTCTAAGTGATACTATAGTAAGAAAACTACCCTTCATTTAGAATAATTGCTGAATAGTTTCTTTAAATTTTCTACACTACTTCTTTCAGACTGTACTTCCTTTCTAATGAGGAACTGGTAGCACTTCTGTGTGAAAAGGATGTTTTAAGGTTGGAGCAGCATATCCGCAAGTGTTTCGATGGTGTTCACTTGCTCCATCTGGATGATTGCTGTGATATTTATGCTGTGGAGAGCAAAGAAGGTGAAGTTGTCCAGCTCATCAAAAAGCTTCCAACCTCTCAAGCCCACCACAGCATTGAGAACTGGCTGCTCCAGGTAAGGAAGCCAAGTTTTAGGGAGGCAGTATAGTCTATTATTTATTGAATTTGTAAACATAACTTTTATTCCGGACTTAGTACAGTACAGTATACTGTTGTGGCTTTATCTAGCCTTGATCAACTCTGGACCAGGTACATTATCACCAGCTAAATCATGCATATTGTTCTCACTCACTTATAGAGTGTTTGCTTAATTTTTCAATTATTTTATGGCACTCTGCCACCACTTTAAGAAACAAGATCTAGAATGCTCCTAGTGTTTGGTTGCTTCACTTTTCCCCTTATTTTGTTAACCAAGTTCAAGTTGCCTTTATAGTTTATTAATTAATCATCAAGCTATTTTGTCCTAACTGTTGGAAGCCTTTAAATATACTTTCAAATTAGTATTCAACATGCACATGAAGGATCACTCCTCATCAACAGTATTATTTTCTCTTCTTGTAGTTTCAGGAATCTCTTATCTTTACACTGAAGATGAAGACATGCTCAGGTGCTGATACATGGTCTCGGCAAGGTGGTAGTTCTGGAGGGGATATTGACATTCTCCTACCACCCTGGCCACTCCAGGTGACGCTAACAGTGAGACACATCTTTTGGACAGCTGAGGTCCATCAAGCTATCTGTGGAGGAACTCAGGCTTTGCAAGAGTGTCTAACTCGGGTTGAGGTGAAGTTTCAGTTTCTGCTGTACTTTCTAATTACAGTGTTAATAGATATGACTATGATATTTATTAAAGGATCTTATTGGAAATTAGATATACGTACTCTGTACAGAAAAGTAGTTTGACATTCTTTGTGAATTAAAGTGCCTTTGAATATTTTCATCTTGTATTATTGATCTCATAGTGTTTCTTTTAATACTGTAGTATAACTTATCAACTCCTGCATTGCATTTCATTTTTAAAGTTGACACTGATGACTCTGTGTTTATATTTACAGAAGGAGGTTCGATTGCTTGTTTCTGTCCTCAGAAAGAACAATTTAGATGGCAATAGTCAGTCTGTCAGTACACCTCATTCCCCTGGTACTCCATCAACCCCAGGTACCCCATCCACACCAGTATCATCATCCAGGGTGAGCACAACCTCTATCATTCCTCCCAGTCCATCCCGTCATGCCCTCTCTACCCTCATACTGGTCACAGTTTATGCCAGGGACATACTCAGAGACCTGATTCGTCAAGGTGTTAGTGATGAGGAATCATTTACCTGGCTGTCTCAGCTCAGGTAAGCCAATTATTTCTTAAGCTCAGTAGTTTCAAACATTGTTACTGCTTTGAGAAAATAGAATGTTGTATGTGTTAACAACAGTATATGAATTAATGAATGCATACAGTGCACAGTGTTTCAGAGCATGTTTGACTGTAACTTCTGTGGTCAACAAGTTTTAGGACACCCTCATTGTCTGTATGCATCTTTACACAGAAAGCATTAAATATAATAATCATATGCGGATTACCATCCCAAGTCCCTATCCCACACTTCCTGCCCTGTCCTGCCTGAGCCTCCCACTGACACGGCTTATTTCTACTTTGCCATTTAAATATGCATGCTGATAACAAGACAACCCTCATCATTTATTATATTTTTTTTTCTCATTTTAAATGGGTGCTAATTTAACTGCTTCACTGATGTGATAGCCAGACCAAGATTATTCTTCTTATATGAGGGATTATTTAATATTTTTGTATTACGACTCAGTCTACAAGTTATTAAATAAAGTTAAAAAGAGATGCTATAGAGCCAGCTCCTCTGTCACTTGATGCAGACAAGATATTTGATTTTTTGTCTATGATTTCTGTGACAAATAAATGAAACATAATTTAGTGTAAGTAAAGTATAAGTAAAAGTCTTTCTGAAATATTAAAGCTTGCCATAAATAAAAAGTAATTATGTTTATTCCTTTCAAAAATTGTGATAGGTGTTACTTGAATGAGGATGAGATAGAGGCAAGGATGCTGTTTTGTCCTTTACCATGGGGCTGGGAGTATGTGGGAGCAGAAGGACGTTTGGTAGTGACACCCCTCACTGCCCGTGCCCACCATACACTCGTCACTGCTTATCATGCACACCTGGGAGGAGCACCAGAGGGCCCTGCTGGCACTGGAAAGACAGAGACAGTCAAGGTAAGGATGCTAGCCAACTTCCTAAAATGTTTTAGGGTGCTGGGGAAAGATTTCTGAGAGTCTAAAGTGCTTTTTTGTACAATTTTACCTAAAAAATGACCTTCAAAGCCAAAAGCAAGAGTGGCATCCACCTGCATTTTATTTCCTCTCTTGCAGGATCTTGCCCGTTCACTGGCCATGAACTGCTTAGTGTTCAACTGTTCTGATGACTTGGATTATATTTCAATGGGCAAGTTCTTTTCTGGAGTGGCAGCATCTGGTAGCTGGGCTTGCTTTGATGAATTTAACAGGCTTGAGGTTTGTAAGGTGGATGTTTTATTAATGTTTGAGTCTGGTTGTAAGGCTCATCAGGTTTTTGTAGGTCTGATTTCAGAGTTGCTCTTTTAAACTTTTTTCCCTTGTGATTTCAAAATACAAATCTAAGTTTTATTGCCATCATTTTTTTTATTATAGTCATGTTTTATTTTAAAATTACAAAATGAAGAAATGTATGAATTTATATGATTATTTCATTTGAACAAACATTCTGTCTGGTAATTAAATTTCAAAACTTTAAATAAATTTGCTTTTAACCTTAGAATTGATTACATAAAGTCTTCTAATGTGTTTTTCATACATTTTATCACTTCATTTACCTTATTTGGGGTTCTTTAGCCATTTTGTCCATATCCACTCTCTCCATATTTTTATCTTATTTCATTATTCCACTTGTGACCACATACCTTGATCTCCACTTCAGGACAACATTCTTCAACTGCCTCTATTCCACTAACTCATCTTAATGATTTAACTTCCTTTACTTGAGAAAATTTATCTCTATCATGTCTACAAATCTTTCAATAGCATTTTCTTTCCTCAGCTTGTATGTTTTTTTTACTTTGGTCTCACTCCTATGGGCTTCTTTTACTGTTAACCTTTGTATTACAGGTATCTAGATGTTTAGTGGTGAATCTACTGTACTGTTTTACAGGTAGGAGTGTTAAGTGTGGCAGCCCAACAGATCCTAACAGTAGTGAGTGCTAGAAGGGAGGCCAGAGATACATTCTGTATGGAGGGAGGCCAACCCCTTTCCCTCAACCCAAAGGGCTTCATTACTGTAACAATGAACCCTCAGTACAAGGGCCGTGTCACACTTCCTGATAATCTTAAGGTAAAATTACTGATAAGATGGTACTTTGGTGGTGTTTCTTTATGTTTAATTAATTTTATTTTGTTCATTTTTATCTTTGTATGAAATCCAATTTGAGATTATAACTTCCAGTTTAATGAAGATATTTGTGATTCACAGTAATTTGCATTTTTCAACACACAAAAATCAGTGGGTAAACCTGACATTGGTAATTTTTAACTTTATCAATTAACCCTTTGACTGTGGATGTTTCATATTTGGAACAGGTGCTGTACTTAGGGTAGGCTACACTTGAAATTCAGGTCAGCTGCAATGTACAGTATAGGCTGAGAGATATGATTTTCTGGTAATCTGCAATAAATTTATTTCTTAAGTAACATAATAGCAATTTTGATGACATTGGTATAACCAGCTGCTTCTCCGGCCTGTGTCAATGATGATGGCAGACTACCACTCCATTGCTGAAGTTTCACTGCTGTCATGTGGGTTCCTGCATGCCCGTGCCCTTGCAGCTCGTATCGTCAGTGTCATGCATTATGCACAGCAGATGCTTCACCCTCACCACCACTATGACTTTGGTCAGTGTTTATAAGGACCTTCATAAGTTTGTAATCATGAGTAAGATTTACATTTGACCTTCAACTAATTATACTACTACTCCCTTGTTTAGAATATACTATAGATGACTGTGTCCATTAGTGTTCATTTCATTAGATTTTTAACACATAATTGTTTTAACTTCAAGTTTGCACACTACATCTTCTTCTCTCTCATTAATGGAACAGTTCCAATATTATGACTAAAATCATGAAAAATATAATTATTTTAATCCTAATAACAGGTACAGTTGATCCAGCTAGGTGTATTATGGCTGTTAATTCTTCTTCTGTAATTGAATATGAAACTTTATAATACAGTTCTGTACATTTTTCCTCAAATGAAAATAATATCCTTTACAAAAGGTATGCGAGCTGTCAAAACTGTACTGATGGTCACTGGTAGACTGCGTATCTCTTTCCCTGAGTGGTCAGAGACAGAAGTTATTCTCCGGGCCTTACGAGAGGTCAACCATCCAAAGCTGGTCACTGAAGACTTCCGCAGGTTTGAGGACATCTTGGTAGACTTCTTTCTGGAGCTGCCACCCACACCAAGACCACCTGATGACGATCTCACTAAATATATTGAGCAGGTATGCTTTTCCTTTGATTGAAAATCTAATTATTAATAAATATGATAAATAAATCAGAAAATATCATTACGTCATTTTGAATAATTGACAGAATAACCTATTTTAACCATTATATCTGGAGGGATATTATCATGACCCATACCATCTGTGGATCCTTCAATCTTTTCACCCATCCACCTGTTAACATTTTTGTCTTTTAGATTTGTCATAAATGAAGATAATTATTGACTCAGAAAACCATATTATAGTTTTCAGTCCCCATGAATTATAAGTGTACAGTAGAACCTTCCATGTTCACCAATCAACTGTTCGCAAAATGGCTTAATTCACGTCAGATTAGGAATCATCTTTCATCGTGTTTACCAGAAAATACTACCGGTATATTTCAAAGAAAGGTTCAAGGAAAAACTTAAACTTGGGTACTTGGCAGACATTTCCCTTATAAATCCCACAGCAAAAGATTTAAAAATGCAGGCTCATAAAAATTCTCACATATGTTGCATTTATGTATAGCTGCCACCTTCCTAACATTTCAGTAGCTTTTTTTTTTTTTTTTACGGGAATTAGCCCACCCGGGCACAGGTCAAATCACCCCCTTTATATATTTTTTATTTGGTTAAGTAGGTAAGTTCCATATGAAGGCTAGATCCTGTACACTGTATTACTGTATTCAATGAAGTGCTGCCAAGTATGCCTTATACTGTATTATGTATGATAAAACTTAGTGTCACTTGAACCATATTAGAATGTATACTGTATTGGTATATGGTAATCACCTCTATATGTGCATGTTCTGTATGTGGTGATGTTTTGGCAGGTATGTGCTGATGGTGGACTGTTGGTAACCAATGAGTTTGTGCTGAAGATTTTACAACTATTTGAGACACTAAAGGAGAGACATGGTGTTATGCTGGTCGGCCCTCCCTGTGCTGCCAAAACTACCATCATCAAGGTTAATGTGAATGATTGATATTAGAGTAGGATATTCAGGGAATAAAAGTGATTGAGGTTTTAGGATTTACATGGAAAGATGATCATTTTTTAATAGAATGCTATTTATTGTGACTCATACAATGTTCTTTAATAGGAATCATTTGAAAGTGTAGACAAATTGATGGTTATAATAATGTTTACTTTTGATATAAGACGGTGATGAAGTCCTTCTGAAACCTAGGAGTAGTTTTATCATGGTTTTACACTATTACTGTATTATAATACACAGGTGTGTGTGTGTTATGCATATGATTCAAACTTACAGGAGGGTTGTACATACATGTAAACACCTTCAAAGGTATATAAAGGAAACGAAGGCCCTGACATGTAAGTTAAATTGTAATGACTGTGTTCTCTTTCCTTTCTTTGGTTCTCTATTAGATGTCACTAAAGTAACTGTTACAGGTAGTTTAGTTTTCCAGATGAGCATTACCCATTTTCAGACCTTATTATCCTTGTTGTACAGTCTCATTCAAGATTCTTGGAACACTGCTGGAGATAGCTGGCAACTCAAGGCCGTTTGATTACAATAGTACGTAGTAAAAATTATGAATAAATGTAAAAGTGATCGGTGATTGGTTACTTAGTTCCTGTTGCTTAATTTGATGGTTGGGTTTTGTTGTTTCGTATTATATTATACTACGTACTATAGTCAACAAACGGCCTTGAGTTGCCAGCTGTCTCCAGCAGTGTTCCAAGAATCTTGTATGAGACTGTACATTCACTGCTCCTTTGAAGTTAATCCAACCATCATTAAAGGTTTCTCAAGAAGAACATTAGAATATTCTTGAAAATCAGTGGAAGGAGAGTAAGTTTTCAGAAAGACCAAGGATGAGCAAGAATTGGTAAAAAGCTGTATCAGTGTGGGCTGGTTGGCGTAGGTCTTGTAGAAATTTAGAATCATTGCTGAAAATGGGCTGCAGGATAGGTTAATTGCTATAACACAAAGAGAATTAGAAGAAAATAAATTTATAGTTTTGGTGAAATTCACTGGAGGTAATGCCCCCATCATCTATGTCTACCTGTGAATTCGAGGCCTGGAGTAAGAATAATTGGTCAATAAAATACAAACAACTTTTGTATTGTATTGTATCATTTTCATTGACAAAAGTAGGATAAGGTGAAATGACAGGGGAAGGATTATTATAATGATCAGAGGAGATCTGACATTGTAAATGGAGTGGTTGATCAAATGATTGTATGGTTTTTGTGTTGAAATAAGGTTATAGAAATATTTGTTGCAAGAAGAATTAGACAAATAAGTACAGTGTATTGTAGATGAATTATGTATTTTGTTCTGTTAACTCAAGTTTTACCTACAGACACTATCCTCGGCCCTGAGTTTGATGGAAAGTGATCGACCAATCACCATTGAGGCCTTGAACCCAAAGACACTAGCACAGGGACAGTTAATTGGTTCCCTGAGCCCGGTCTCTCGAGAGTGGTCTGATGGTCTGTTGGCACAGATTATTAGGTATGTCAATTTTTATGGTGGACAAGAGTGAATAGTTTCAAGTCATCCTAATACTGAAGCTAAGTTATACAGTTTGGAACTTTTATTACCATAGCTTAGGATAAAACATTCTAATGTTGATGATACTCATTCTTTAATATGAACATAGTTAACGGAATATCTCTACAATATAAATGCTTTTTGCATTATAAGATTACTATACGCTCTGTAATTAGTGTTTGGAATGATGAAAATACTTTTATTTTTTATTTTTTCTCACATTGCTCAGAGAAGGAATAGCTATATTCTGAAGAGTATAGATGTCTCTTGATATTATCACACACTATTATGATGGCAGGCGAGGCAGAGCACAACGGTACTGGCTGGTGCTGGATGGCCCAGCTGATGCTTCCTGGGTAGAGAACCTCAACACAGCACTTGATGACTCTCGCAAGCTGTGCCTGCCCTCGGGGGAGACTCTTCCTTTACCTACTGACATGGCAGTCATATTTGAGGTTTTGGATTTATCACAGGTGAATCTATCAATTGTATGAACTGTATGTAGGTATGTAGGTACAGGGGGGTCCCCGACTTATGGACGCCCACCATTATGAACGAGGTTAAACTTTAAATTTACAGTATTTTATTTACCTATTGACTTATTTTTTATTTTCATTTACTGTATTTTATCATTCTAATTCTTCCTATCTCTTAAATTAAGTGATTTTAGATGTTTATAAGGACTTAGGCTATGATATAATGGGATTTTAAATAATGCATATAGATTGTTTCGACTTAAGTAATTATTTGACTTAAGAACGTCCTCAGGAACAGAATATGTTCGTAACCCAGGGACCTCCTGTATTAGATTAATAAGGGATCATTGCTTCTGGGCTGTGTATTGAATATGACAGTGTAAAGTGCCATGAGCATAACTTTACCCCTTGGCCACTAGAGCTGGATGTGCATTGTCAGGACCCTTGCCATCTGTCCACCCATCATTTTTGCACACTTTGTCCCTCTGTTAACTTTTATTGTTTACAAAATATCCCAGAAATGCAGGTAATTAAACTATAAAAGGTTCAGTAGGGGATGCCCAAGTTTGGATGATTTCTATACTTGCTTATCCTGTGTGTGGCATCTGTTTTTTACATCGACATTTAAGCAAGACTCCTTCCAAAAAGAGATAGATACTGCAAATAAACCATTTAGAGTACAGTACCTGTCCTGTTGTTTTCAATTTCCATGATCCTTAGATATGCCATTTAACCTTTAAACAGCAGCTATGGCTTTCCTGTCCCCCCTCCCCACCCCCCATATTCAGAAAAAAGGAATGCAAGGATCATGAAACATCCACTAAAGATGGCCACCATCCCTACAACTAATTTCCACTGATGATGGCTGTCATTTAAGGGTTAAAGGTAAACTTAGTTTTGGTCCTCCTGATATGCTTATGCAAGAATTAATCTGTTTGTGTCATCATCATCTTTGTTTATACAGTATATATATATAATTTTTTTATCATTTGCCAGGCTTCCCCCGCCACTGTGTCGCGGTGCGGTATGGTGTACGTAGGTGGTGGCACTGTTACGTGGAATGTTGTTCTACACTCATGGCTCCATGCCCATGCTCATGACACTTGGTGGGAGGAATACTCCCATATCCTGGAAGACCTTGCCAATTGGCTCATCCCGCCATCCTTGACTTTTGCTTTAGAACACTGTCGTTTCTTGGTGCCCATCATCGAAGTTTCACTTATCAGGTATTAAAGAAATACGGTACAGTATGCTGAAAAGTTCTTCATTATTCTCTGCTCCACCACATGCACTGTATTTTACTGCATATAAGACACAGTTTTTTGTCTGAAAAATGGCTAAAAAAATTAGCCTGCATTCTATATGTGAAGTTCCAGTCTCTCGAAAGCTAATGAATCCCACAGTTGCTGTCTCTGGTTGGCTAAATTCTACCTAACTTAACTCCAGAATTAAAAATATGTTATTATGACATTATTACTGTTTTTAATTAATTTTAAAAATTAATTACAGGGTATTGTAAATATAAAAATTGGATTTATAACTAATGTACTGATAATGATAATCCAACTCTTCAGAGCTATATACTGTATATGTGGAAATTTTGATGTTTGAAATAAGAATGTCTGAGTCATCCTGCTTCCCTAAAGAAGAAGAATACATGACATAGAAAGATATGTAAAATAATTTTGTGGAAAGCATTTGTGTTTAACGAAATGATTATTATGATTTTTATTTTCAGGTCTGTGTTTCCACTTACGGCAACAATGATAGAGGATGTGCTGCAAGACTCCTCTGTCTTGCAGAAGGACACTGCCAAGGTGGGCCCCATCTGGACCACAGCAGCTTTTCTCTTCTCCCTCACCTGGTCCCTTGCTGGTGCCATGACTATGGACACTAAAGATGCTTTTAGTGATTTCTTTAGAAGACTTGTAATGGGTAAGTCTGTTCATAATTTTGATAAGTTTCTTGAATTTTGGGTAACCCATGTTTAAATATTTTTCTGAACAAGGAATGTTGTCTGTTGTTTTTAGGAGAAATTTTTTTTATGAGTGTATTAAGATCCCTGATAATGTATAATACTAGTGAATTAAATTTTTAGGCTCAAGCATATGCTTGTACACTTGTACAGTACTCTTATGTAGTTCATAGTATAACATGTATCACTGTGTCACTGTTCTTATGAACACCTTTTTCAAAGCTATTTTCAGAGAAAAATTAAAGCCATGCACATGCATAGTGTATATTATACCCTGTACTTGATTATATTTGTACAGTATTCTTGTTGGTATAACAAGTTAAGGCTGGATATTAGCATACTTGCCTAAACCTTTTCTTACAGGTTACATTCCAGCTTATCCACCACCAAACTCTATAGGACAAATTGGCTGTCCATATCCAACTGAGGGGAGTGTCTTTGATGTGATGTTTGATGCCAAACAGCGGTCTTTCTGGCGGCCTTGGACTGATGTTGTTAAACATGCTGAGATCACAGAAACCTCAAAAATCTCAACCGTTCTTGTTCCCTTGATAGAATCTGCCAGGTGAGGCAAACTAGTGACAGGAAATATTGGTCAAAATAATTTTTTAATGAACGGATGTGCATGAAAATAGAGTGATGGTACAGTACAGTATAGTATAAAAGATCTATATTTCTAAAGACCATAAACTCACAACATTTTTGGTCCAGTGCACTCAAGGTTCCAATCAACTAGGAGCATGAGCCTCCAGAGTTTGCTGCTGTGTTTACTATGTGTTGTCATAGCTCATGCCACCACTTAGTGATTGTTTTCACTGTCTGAACAGATGGTGGTAAAGCTCCATATTTCTCTCAGTTAATTTTTGTTTTTATAAATTCTCTCCTCGTAATGGCATCCAAAAGGCATATTTAATTATTGATAGTGCTAGGTTTTATATTGTAATAGCATCCTAGTATTATATAAAATTGTACCACAAGATACACACACACACACACACATATATATATACACACCACCGCTTTTCCAGCACACTTGGTTCCAAAGCCTTGTTAGATTATCCGTTTTGCCGGACCAACCGAGGTCACGTAATAATAATTCAACAACACACCTTTATATCAAGAAATTATTTACACAGGCCCTACACATATTTGCACATTTCACGCTTCTCTTACATTCACATTTTTGACACTCATTTCATCCACTGGAGAAGGCTAGATATACAATGTGCTGATGTGTCTAAATTATAATTGCTAACAGATTAGACTACCTGTTAGATGTATGTGGACGATCCACTGGGGGAATACTAGTGGTTGGTGAGGGTCAAAGTGGACGTAGAGTAATAACACAGCACTACCTACAAGGCCTTGCCACCTCAACTGTTGATTCAGTCATAATTCCCATCACTCCAGTTACCACAGCACACATGTTAAAGGTGAGTGGCTAATATAGACAGTTCTGTCTCACATAATTTTTAACTGTTGATGGACTAGTGTAATAACTAACCTTGTTACACACTTAACCCCTGGACTTTGGGCTATGGTCTGTATCCCCCCCCCCCCCTACACCTGGGTGTATTTGGGAACATTTAAAAAACAAATAAAAAATAATTCTAGTCTCGCAAACTGGCTATGCATGATATAAGCAGGAAATAAATACATGTCTTTATCACAGGTTGGCAACACGGGCTAGGAAGAGTCGAGAATGTTCATGAAGTGGCACGTGTGAAATACAATAGTATGAGGTAAACAACACTTATTTGAAGGCAGTATGAAGTACATGACACTTGTTTTACTCTTTTATTACTATTTACACTTAACATTCATCATTACTGCTACAGTAATTGATCACGATGCTAGACTTGTGCTTGGGGGTTGGGGGTAGAAACACATGGTAAAGTGAGTAAAGTCTAAGGGCAAGGTTCCTACATCACAATAGCTGAGAAGTGACTGGGAGGCTCTCATGTGTGAGTGAGTGAAAGATAAATACCTACTTAGCAACATAATCTATCCAGGCCCGCCATTTTTATTCATTCAGTTGGTTGTGCAATATGACCTGACTTGAAGCTCTACAGATGCACTTCATATGACCTGACCTGAAGCCTAGGGGTTAAAGACCTTAGTTGTTGAAGCAGTAATAATATTATAGCATCAATAATATTTACTCTAATCGGCCAAGTCTCTAGACATAACCAGTGAACTGTACCTACATTGTTCCTATTATACCTATTGAATCCACTTTCACTTATCAATTATATGCATTTGTAAACAAATGTGAGAGTAACAGGTTTGAAATTTATTTTAAAAAGCAAATAAACAAAACAGTTCTACTTTTGATAAACAGTCTGTTGTGATGAGCCGCATGGCACCACGGGAGTGTGGGAAGTGGGGTGCCAAGGAAGGTCGTAGGCTGGTAGTGTTTGTGGATGATCTTCACCTAGCGGCTCAAGACAATTACTATGCACAGCCAGTCCATGAAGCAGTGAGGGAGGCGATGCACCACAACAATTGGTGAGTCATTTCAGGCAATAGAGTCTTGGGCACTTAAATGTCTTGGTAGGAAAACATGTCCTCCTCTGTAGACACATTGGGTCCCCACTTATTGTTATACGTACAGTAGATGCATTCCTGGAATGTGTTCCAGTAGTTTAAATGAAACTCTGATAAGCAACTCAATTTATCCCATAAGAAATAATTTAGAGGGCTAAGTTCCTAAGATTTCTAATTTTGTACCCAAACTGATTGTATTTCTTGTTTCCTTGGAGCTGGGTGTTGCACTTGCACTTTGTACACATTTTGGAAGCATGAAGTTGGGGTTTAAATCTAAAAAACACAAAATCTTGTATTGTATTTTGCCTTGAAGCACAAATGTAAACATGAATTGAGGTGAGAACTCAACTTGGGTCCTCCATGTGGTCCCACGCTCTGCCTTACAAAGTACTGTACAGTGGTCCTTCCATTAACGAGCGGTTCAATTTACGAGATTTTGGTTAACGAATTAGCTCCCCTAAGGATTTTCAGTTCTATTAACGAGTACAACTTCTATTAACGACAGCCTTACGAGAAATACGCTTTGGTGTGCGCTTCAGCTGAATAGCTGATCGGCTAGTCTGCCAATACAGTAATCGGTTCTATGTTTACACTTGTTTCCAGTGGAGTAAATATTGAGAAATGTGAGTTGGAACCAATTACCCAATATCCCATTGAAATAATAGATTCAGTAAATGAAATTTTCAGTTAACGACTGACTCCTTGGAACCAATTGTGCTCGTAAATCGAGGGATCACTGTATTTACATATTAGCAGATAATGGCTGAAAGTAATACAATGGAACATGACAAGATGCTAGATAGTTACCATCCCTAATTCTTTGACAACAATGATACTAGAGTTAGGTCATGCGGGTTGTGTCGTGTTGCATCTCTGTAAGAAAGCGTGTTGATACTTGGGCCTTCATTGTAGAGCGACAGAAATTGGACAATGAATTCATAACATCAAGATTGTCTTTGTCATGTGAATGAGTAAATCGATGTAACAATTTTGCTGTTATTTGCAATTAAAGATTGTTGTTGTTAGTGGCAATAGCAATTGTTAGCCTTTTAATTTGTCTTAATTAGTTATATGTATTTCCATTACTCCTCTTCCAATTGTGCACTGCAGGTGAACTTGATTGTCATTAGACATTACTTTTTGTTTTCTGTATACAAGTATTTCTTCATTTCATATGGTCATATTTTCCAGGGTCAGTACTGAAAGCACCACAAAAATGTGTTTGGAGGATGTGACATGGATTGGTGGTACCTCCTTGAACTTAGGAAATAAAGCCGCAAATGATGATGATGCAGCAGGGACGGGTTTGTTGGAGCCCAGGTGTTTGGCTGGCTTTATTGTGATTGTTGCCCACACACTTTCTAAGGACACTATCAATCGAATCTTCACCACTCAACTCAATGTTTTTCTCCGAGTTAGTAGCTGTTCAGCCTATGTAGTTATTCATCCCTGTGCATCAGAATGTTGAATACATACTGTAATGTGTGAATTAAATTTTATGAATATTTAATTACAGTAACTGGTAATATACAATTTATTAGAAATATGAGTTAATAAAATGAAAATATATAAAGGCTTAGAGGTTAAGGAGTTTTAATAACATTTAGTTGCATAGTAAAGGATATTTTTAAAAAGATTTACAATGTAGATTTGCATTATGTAGATAATACGAGGGAGGCTAGGCAGGAAGGTCTAGAGGTAAAGTGGAGAAAGAACAGAGTAAGTGTATGTGTAGTGGTATTGTTGTACCTAATGAGAATTATGTAGAAACTTGCAGTCTAGTTAATGTTTGAAAGAGGTTGGTCATAAATATCTCTGTTGTTCATCTGGAAAAATTGCATTGAGCATAAACCAATAGAGAACTTTACCACATTTTTGTTTTAAACTTAGGGATTATCTGTATTTTTATTGTGTTGTCTTAATCTCATACTTGTACCTGCACAAGTGTTAACCCTTGACACCACCCTTTCAGGCTGGAGGCTTCGTACCAGACATGTTTACTGTGGTGGCAGGCATTGTGGCTGGTACCCTTGATGTTTTGCACTATGCCCAAGTATCACTACCATCAACACCTACCAAGAGCCATTATGTATTTAACTTGGCCACTGCTGCTCGTGTAATTCACTCTGTTAGCTTCTTGAGAAAAGAATCCATGGAAACAAAGAGGCACTTTGTCAGGTAGTACCAACAAGATCCTCTTTTTTTATAGTACACATACTGTATAAACAACTTCAGGAGCTGGCTCCACATAATTAATTACCGGTATTTTAAGATTTGTTTCTTTTTGTATATTAACACAACTGTGGAGTACTGTATCCGGTAATGTTTAATGATTAATGTGATTTTATTTATTTTTTGAAGCTAAGAGAATAATCTGAATAAAACATTTATTAGCATGAATTTACAGTTATTTTTCATGAACCAGAATATTCTAGTTCATTACTCCTGGTAAAGTAACCTCCCCAATCCCCGGAACTCTCCAATAGCTGGAATTGAAATCGGGCCGGAAATATTCTGGGAAAACTCTCTCCATTCTGGGTCTGCGAATGAATTTCAAGAATGAAAATCTGGCGCATTTTGGGGGGAAATTTTCGAGAAGTTTCCGAGAATATCTCTCCAAACCTCTCCGTTTTGGGCCTGGGAATAAATTTTCCGGAACCTCCAAGAGATGGCATCATGCTCCAATGCATCCCCATGTGCAGGGCTCATGGGTGGCCTAGCTGCTTGGAATGCTTAGTTCATATTCTGCTGCCATTGTAGAAGGTTGTTCCCTCACTAGTTTCTGTTTTTGCATACAATTTGTGTTATACAGTGCCGGTACTTCTACATTACTGTACCAGGACACAATCAGCCAAGAATACAATGTTAAGACACAAAAAGTGATTACAGTTATGTAAACTTTACTGTACATTCAGTAAGTGGGAAACAATGGAGTACCTTAGCTTTTGTCTTTATTCAAGATATCTTCAGGTCATGAGACCCACTAATCTCTCACCCCGACAATGGGTGACCTGACATGGCCATTAATATGAGACCACTAATCCT
Source organism: Homarus americanus (assembly GCF_018991925.1). NCBI lineage: Eukaryota > Metazoa > Arthropoda > Malacostraca > Decapoda > Nephropidae > Homarus > Homarus americanus. The sequence continues at coordinate 4,510,938 of NW_024750852.1, forward strand.
TCACCCCCACCTCCACCACTAAAGTTTGGCAACTGTTTTGGTTTCTTACAAGCACTCGTACCGGTTGTTTGCCTCAAATTTTTCTTCACTTTTCTTTCTTTCTTTTTCCCTCAGTCATCGTTTTCTGATTATCCTTCTACTGCTTAACACATTACTGATATCATCAAGGGAGGGGATAAAGAAATTCAAAACTGATAAAACATTCCCAAAATATTTCTACACCACTGTTTTAATTATAAAAGTAAAAGGCTTATACTGTATAGTAGTACACTATACAAATCTGACCCATCCATACAGAAACTAAGTAATGAGCCTCTATTCCTCTTACTTAGTGTTAGTAGTTGATGAACTCCCTTTCCTTGTTAAACCAAATAGATCTAAATCTTAAATTACTTTTCTCAAGCATAGTGATTTAACTTTTATTGACGCATACTGTACGTACATTCAACTATCATAGCTTACACATATTCCAGCTCCTTTCTTCACCGCCTGTAATTCTCACTAGGTCTTATATTAACAACAAATCATCAAAATATTCTACAGATATTTTCACTTTCCCTGAATTATGTTCTACGATTACAGAATTAGAAAATACTGGGTGCACCTGTCTCTAAGTGCATCTTAGAATAACTGTTATTCCGCAGGTTGTGGGTACATGAGATATACCGGGAATTTTGTGATCGATTGACAGACGCATCAGAGGTGACACCCATCTACAACATTCTTGTCAATACCATTAAGACTAGCTTCAGAGACAAGATTCATGTAATCTTTGACAAACTCTGCAATGAAGATGGATCGGTATGGAGATAAGATTGTACAGTATTGTTATTAAGATTTTTGAGGAAACCATTTTAATAGATGAAGATCATTTTTATGGTAATAAACTGTACAATAATTTTGAAAGCTTCGTAGTTTGTGTTTTGAGTGAAAACATGATTTGAGACATAAAGAGAGTAAATTGTCAGGGGCTTCATAGTTCATCATCTTGATAGTTGCTACTGATTTATTCAGAATACATGGAACTCTAATAATTGGAATTTATGTGTAGTCATGTAAGGATACAGTGCTTTATACTTTCAAGAATGTTAATACTGCATGATTCCCATATTCCTTTTTTTCAGATCTGCATGGTGATAATTTTTAGTGTTGAAGATAGTGATGAAGAACTGCTCACTTATATTTGTACTCCCATTTTAGAACAGCTTTTTCTTATTTCTCTGTATATTTATCCCTTGAACTAACATCAAAATGTCAAAACTCAGCAGATAGAATCTTATTAAGTTTTGTTGTAGAGTTCAGTAAAGTTGTTGTGTGGTTGGGTTCATGTGTATAACAATCATCTGGCAGGAACTTTCATGTGCTCTTGGGAGCAAATGATCCAATAAGTTGTGAGGTTTACATCATAAAATTAATTATTTAAATGCTTTTGCTGACTTGATATTCCAGATTTCTAGATATTTTAGGTATGTCTAATGGACAGAAAATATGTTTTTTGTGACGCCAATTATTTTTTTATTTTTACTATGATCTGTGTTATGAAAAAAAGTTATTAGTCACATATCCATATCTTCCCCTTGTCAGGAGAAAAACAATTCAAGCCAAAATCAATTAATTTTGAATCATCAAGGGAAGACCAGCAACCAACAGAATCCACCTAAGGTCATCATAAGTGAATCTTTCATATTTCAGTCCTTTTTCAACCTTGATGTTTTCCTGTGTACTGTATTAATATGGCTAGTAATGAGCACTGGATCAAACCAGTGTCACACATGATAATTCTGTGACCCAATACTTTTGTGACCTGGGATTTAATGAGGACCTAATGTGTTATTAGTTTGTTGTCTTGATCATTGACTGGTGTAGTGAGTGACATCTGTATTGAGGCAGCAGCAGTCATGTCATGAGCCTCAGCTACTTCACAACCTTCCCTTGAGACACATTTGGGTTTGTTAAATTTTGTTTTTTCTAACCAGTTTCAGGTTTTCCATGGGTCTCTTTGTGTCATTATAAAGGACTTGTTTAAGCTTCCTTGCTAAGTACAGTAATGATGCAGAATACAGTAATCGGCTAAATGTCATAACCTTCTCATAAGACGGTCAACTTCATTTAGCTTTTTTCTGTGTAACAGTTTTAGGTGTTGTGTTGGCTTTTGTGTACGTAGTTTGGAAAATATGTCTACCATATATACTCGAGTATAGTTAGAGTTTTTATGAGAAAATTTTTATGCAAAAAGTACTGGGTCAAACTATATACTGTATGTGTAATATTTTTGAGGGGTTAAAATTCATGCATTTCCTAGAGTTATTTACAGTGAATGATCGATACCCAGTACATGTTCGTAGTACACTAACCTTATCTGTAAGCTCTTCTATCCTGTGCTTTCCTACTACCCCTAGATTCTTTTTTCATGTTCCTACATGAAAAGCAGAACAACATTCACTATATATGCCACTTTAAATCTACATCACTGATGGCATTGTTGCCAAGTTAGTTTTGTTACTGTAGCCACATCCCCTGAGCCCTTAAGCTATCAGGCTGAGCTGTGAGCTATTTTGTGGTTATTTTTCGACTCGTAATTTCAGGTAGGTTTATGTAACTTTCTTCTTTTTTTCTCAATTCCATACATACACAATCCTACATACATAATGTACAAAAAGATAAAAGCAACACATGTATTCCTCATTTAACGATGGGGTTGTGCTCCTAAAAACCTAATGTTAAGCAAAATTATCACTAAACGAGGGAGAACAGTGAAGCACTGGCAGGAATTCAAATTCAGAGTTGGTAACTGTTCATAACATCAACTGTTGTGGCGGTGGTTCACGGTTATAACTCGTTGGTGAGAGTCTGGTGTCTGGTTATAAAATATGACTAGGATTGTACATAGTATAGTATTTCTTAAAGGCTGGGGTCAAATTATAAATGAGGCTCAGTATATGAAAAACTCGGGCTCTCTTACCCAAAAATCTGGGGTCAAACTATACATGAGATAGGCTTATACATGAGTATGTATGGTAATCATTATACCTCAAATGCCAGTTACATTAAAGAAGCTTGTGACTGACATGTACTATCGTATTTCCATAGTTCTACCTAATATTCTATAACTGTCATTGTTTATATGCCCTTATAATCTAGATTTTTTTATAATGCTATTATGCTTCATTAAGTCTCATATTGGTTAATTCAAGGAGAAGACACACAGAATTATCCATTTTCCCTGAAACAGTAGGGACTACTGAAGCTAGATTACCAGCTAGGCAGACTATTGCTCCTGCTGTCAGAGAGAGACTGTACAGTATGTAGTACTGTTGAGTATACTGTATACATGTCTACATATTCTGAACACAACACCTTGAATGTTACTGTAGATTTAATGTTCCTATTTCAAAATCTTATTTTTCAGTGTTGTTGTGCTTTCTGCTGTCCAGATCTTTTTGCTTATTGAATGAAATAATATTAATTTGTGAACTGAGGAAAATATGTTTTTACTTTAATATTTTTTGTATTTCTAGTACTTTTTTCATTGTATATTTCTATATATATATATATATAGTATACTGTACTTTAGATATACTTTTTGTAGTCTGTAAATATTTTTCTTTCTCCAGTTAAAGACCTGAACAAGCAGGAATGAAAGTACATGCCTAGACTAATTGGGGAAGGATTTTATTAAATTGTACTCTTATGTAATAGTATATCATTGATTTTTTTTTCAAATGTGGAACTATTACAGTGTACTTTTTAGCAAATTCTGCAAGCTTTTCCTCTAAATTTTAGGATCATATTCCTCCCAACCCCTTGTTCTTACAGGTGACAGAGGCTTGCATCGAGCGTGCATGTTGGGGCTTGATGGGCAGCATAGACACTACAGCAGAAGAAAGGCGTTATGAGGAGCTCACAGATGCTGCTCAGCTCCATCAAACAATCACTCTCTTTATTGATGAGTACAATAATGAGAACAGCACACCATTAAATCTTGTCACTTTCAAGTGAGTCAGATGGCCCAATATCATGCATTGTTATATGATTTATGAAAAGTTATTTCAATTATGAAGTACAATAATTATGATCTTTATTTTTCAATCTGAAGTTTAATACACAGTGTGGTCTCATTTTGCGTGGGTATATCATAATTACTACACTTCCGTGCATCAGAAATCCGTGCACACGATACCATTTAACATTTTAAAATTGCTATACTGTACAGTATTGTACTGGACTCGCGAGACTTTTACTCTTGAACAACTTTGGGTGACCAACTTAATCTTCCATAAATGACACATAGTGCCACATAAAATGCATCTACATTATTAAATAAATATTTCAAGAAAGCCCAGGAATTTAATTATGTGATACTCCACCAAATAGTGGAGGTGTGGGAAGCTCTGGGAGATGATGGGGGTCCGAGGCAGAGAGTGAAGGCTAGTCAAATTCAAACCCTTCAAAATCAACTACAGACACCTGTAAAGCGACTTCAGTTTCATCACCAAATTCCAGAATGGCAGGATCATCGTCACTGGATTCTTCTTGATTTTCATCACATTGTTGAGGCTGAAAATTGGCTGTGATGAGAGCTTGGCAGTGGCATTTAATAAACTCTTGGTAACATTGCCTGTAGGGTTCCACCATACTGCCTAACTGTGCACTAAGTTTGTCACTGCTTTGTAGGCTGGACTTAGCACCCATTAAGGCATCTTTCAGTTCTTCAACCTTACTGAGAACTTGCATCACCTGCCGCTGAGTCATGCCTCCCTCAGTTTGTTCTGGATCCTCCACACCACCAACACTTCCTTCCGCTCCCTCAAATTCAAACAAAATGTCGTCTAGTGAAGTGGATTACCCTGTCGCTCTGATAGCTTCCATCACATCGTAAACATATAATGATTGACGTACTTATTTTTATAATGTGTCAATACTGTAATGAATAAAAACAAAAACAAAAATGGTGAATGCAGCAACAGTCATTCCTACCTCCCTAAATTAGCGGAGCCTTCTTTGTGCACGTTTACGGCTGATTCGCCAGGCAAGAAGATGATGGTAGCAATGCGTGTGACGGAGGGTGCGGGAGGAATTTTTGAGAATTGCAATTAAATGCCAGGTAGCAACGTGTCCTCCTAATATTACGTATTTAAGTAATTATTTAATGTTTTAATTGCCTGTATGTTGGCCTGGCTAGTTTATGCTAGGCATTTACATACCTAGGTATAAAGCTAGACGTCGCATTCTGGATTGAACAAAAACATTCATAATTCAGCAAGAAGCCACCTTGGGCACACTAGTTTGAACCATGGTATCCATTGTCACAGTACTATAGAAGGGATTTACCATCAACACACATACTCTCACACATGACTATTTTATTTACTCACTTAATTAAGAGTGTATCTTTCTATTTATTTAAGGTATGTGGTTAATCATGTGTCCCGGATATGTCGTGTACTAGGACGAGCAGGTGGTCATCTTATGCTGGTGGGCATGGGTGGGTCAGGCCGACGTTCCCTGGCCCGCCTAGCTGCACATATTTGCGGACATAAGCTTGCTTATCCATTCATCAATGCCCAAGATGGTTAGTGCCATGTTACTCTGTTGATGTTTGGGTATATTAGCAGGGCCAGCTTCATTCAGTGATGTAATACAAAAAAATAAAAAAAAACTGCCTGTCCCAATTGTCACAAAGATTCAGTTGCATATTTCAACTGTTTTATCCCTTTTCCTCTACATGTACAGGTGTTTACCATTATACAATTGTTCAGTTTTATGATGTTAAGAAATTAATACCAAATACCACTATGCGATGGCGAAGATCAGATTTAATATGGATGCTACTCAGTGGGTACCCAAATACTTTTCTTGCATTGTCACTGCTATGAAAAATTATGGGCAATAACTCACAATATTCTCAGATATGATGACGCAATCTTGGAATGGCATAACACGTGTGATCCAAATGGGTTGCGTGAGAGACTCTGCCTGCCTCAGGTGATTGACTGCCTGGCTGGGCAGTTGAATTGTTGATTCTCTCACCCAGAGGATGTTTGCATGTGGGAGAAGTTATTCCTTGTACACAAATTAATATATACTGTACCGGTATAATGTGAGGAACTAATAAAAATAATAATAATAAATTAAAAGTTAACACCTGCATTCATTATGTATAGTCAACAAAAAAATATTCTGCACCCCTGGGTCTGATAGCCTTCACAATGACCACTGGCTGAGGTCGTGTTAATTTGGTAAGGTTAGTACTTCTGATTGTGTGATGCATTGTGCAATGAATACAATGTATTCTGTATATTATGTATAGTTAATACAGGACTGTAATCACCCAAGTAAATGACTGTTGTTCAGAATTCTTGGTCTGGTGTGTCATGTTGTGCGACACCGTAAAGGTGCAGAATTTTTTTTTTTCACTGTACATACACTGTATTATGAAGAAAAAAATTAAATTGATCAGCCACAAGTTTTGCAGCAGGATAAAGGATAATGTATTTCTCACAATGCCTCATTACATGATACACATACAGTCATGTACAAAAGTCCTGTCTCCTCTTCTGCCGTTCCGCGAACCCTAAGATTCGGACTCGTGAACCCGAAGCAGCAGACACTGATGCATTATTCTGTCCATAAATGCTTCAAATTCATGAGTCTGAATCTTGGGGTTCGCAGAACAGCAGAAGAGGAGACAGGACTTAGGTTTGCGACTGTACATTATAGCGATTATTCACAGGGTATGCAGAGCTAAGGAAAGTATTGAAGGAATCCCTGATCAGAGCAGGTGTTGATGAAAAGGCCACAGTAGTGGTGGTTGGGGATGCTGTACTTCAACATCCAACTGTTCTACACCTGCTTAATACACTAATTCTTACTGGTGATGCACCCAACTTGCTGCCTCCAGAGGACCACAGCTATCTAATGGAGGTCAGTTACTGGGCATATTGTGTACAAGGTATGAAGCCATTATTACCCTCCGCTTCATCTCCATATAGAGAAGATGAAATCCTAATGACTGATGCACTGTACCTTTTGCTGCACCACATTAATCAGACATCTGAGAGGTATTGTTATTGCTGCATTTGCAACAATTACAATGCAGTTGGTGTGAAAGATGACACACAGAACATAGTTATGTACCCTGTATTGTTCTATGCTTTAATAACTAGAGAGCTCACATGCACATTAATGGACTTCTTTCTCATTCTATACATACCAGATATTTTGGGTACATGGTCCTCAGGTGTGTTGTACCCGCATTATATGTCCTTTGTTAGCTCATAAATTTATGAAGTTCCCCACACTGTCATTCCCAAGGATATGCAAACTGAGGGGCCAGTGATGTTCATGCAACAGCTAGGGGACCACTGGGGAAGTGTGGAGAAAATCAAAACCAATACTGATACAGTCAGTATAGGGGAGAAAGAACTCAGTGATCGACGTGAGCGTATTTTGCTATACAGTAGGCCCTTGACATATGTGAGGGATGCGTTCCTGAAAACCCTCGCATAAATCGAAATCTCAGTGATATCCCCATTAGCCGGAACAATTGGTATAGAGCACTTCCGGAGATCAGAGATTTCCGGATAACTAGACGACTTTCTCAAATCCGGAAAAAATCCTTGTCCCCGGAACCTTTTCTGGCTACTGGGAAAAGTTTCCAAGTGTCTAAATTAGACATCTTTCACAGACGGACACTAGCCCACTTGCCCAGAATGTTTCTGGGTGCTGGGGATGTTTTCCTTGAGTCTAAACTACCGGAGTCTGTAAATGCAGTTCTACTGAAATTAGAAATTTCATTTCTTTACTATAATAATTCAGAATAGTTTATCTAAAAGTTTAGTTTAATAAATATATTTAAAAATTAAAAGTCTATAGGATATGTAATTTTAAAATTTCTTCAGAATTTGTATTATTGCAGCGCCTACGTCTGTCCACTGAGGATCGCAGTGTAAGTGAAGCAGACCTGTGGCGGGAACAAGTACAACGTGTAGCAGATCTTGTACATGTGGTAATAACTTGTCCACCCTCTTCTGTGCTCCGCCACACCCTCATCCAATATCCTGCCTTTGCAACCCATGTTACCATGGATTACTTCAAGGTAAATCATGGTAAATGACTGTCTGTCACCTATTGCTGTTATTCAATAGGTGTTGTCTTTCCCTCAGCCATTTGTCTTAGTTCCATTATGTAACACACATAAATTAACACTCTTATTTATGAAAACAGTTTTGATTTTGTTTAGATATTTTAGGGGATTAAATTAAAGAAATTTGTAGAGTTAAATTTAGTAGCAATTGAAGAAAAAACAAAAGTATAGATAACAGCAAAATATCACTAGTTTTCATGTCAAGTCTTCATATTATGTTGACTTCACTCATTTTGACATAAATGGTAATCATCAAAAATGCTGTTTTGCATTTATCCATCAGAGTTCAATTAAGTAAAAGAAAAGGAACAAAAATGGTCGATATACAGCATACAGTATAATAAAAATTAGAAAAAAAAGAATGAAACTTATGTTTATCCTTGCACCTCCCTTCACTGCTTCCAACCATATAATGTACAGTTAAGAAAATCAGCATAGTGAAAATTATAACATGTTTGATTAATACCATTTAACTGAATAAAGCACTGTATTTAAATACAGTTATGTAAATTTCCCCTTTAACACTTTTGAATTCAACAAAAGTGGAAATATATTTTGTAAGGTACTATTTTGTTTGATACAAATTTACCCCAAAAAAGAGCTTGAGTAATATTCATTCTGAAACTTCCTTCCTATGATATTTGTATTTAACAAAAATATTACCTGTAATATGGTTTATAAATCACTATTTTTACCCACCAGAAAATATATTACTTTATCCTTGTCTTGCCATTTGTTTCTCCTAGACATACATGAATAGCCTCATGATGGAGCTTACATATGTTCACTCCATTGTCATTATTATTGTAGCCATGGCCACAAGAAGCACTTGTAAAAGTGGGTGAGCACTATCTGGCAGAAGTTCCCCTAAGAAGATCTATTAAAGATGCTGTCATTTCTGCTGCTACAGCCACACACCAGACTGCCAGGTAGGTAAAAAATATGCTCTCAGCTCTCATTTCACATAGGACATAGCTTCCAAGTGGTTTGTTTAAGGGGTTTTCTCTTATACGTATAAGCTTAACAAACCATGAGAAAATAGACAGAGGAACTGTACTGTGTAATTACTATGTGTTTTTTTGTGGCTTTCATTTTGTTGGGGTTATGAAAATTTTGGAGTACAGGTACTACAATACTTCAAAATTTGCCTGGGTTATCTTTGGAACCAATGTATAACAAGAGAAAAAGGGGGTTACTATTCTCCTTCTGATGACTTTGCTTCTCGCCCCATTAAATACAGCAAGAAACCCTTCATATCCATGTCTGTACTATTTTTTGTCCACTCAATCTGTAAAATTGTCCCGTTATCTTCTATTTCTTGCAGACAAATGTCAGAACAGATCATAGCAGAAGGAAAATGGTGTCTTCCTGTGACCCCTGCCTTGTATCTCCACCTTCTGCAGGAGTTCCGTAGCCTATTCACCACCCGGCAGGCTCACACCTCCTCCCTCAAAAAGAAATATCTTTCTGGGCTTGATAAATTAGCTTTTGCTGCCTCTCAGGTAGGTTTCTTGTTGTCATCTTTATTTTGTTTGTGTCAGGTAAATAAAATGCTATTTTGTGTGCCTGCATGCTGTAAGTGTATCTAAAAATTATTAAGTCTCGGCCTAGTAACTTATCAAACCATTTAGGAAACTTAATTGAGAATTCTGATCTTGTACTTTACTTAAAGTTCCACATTATATTTCCATCTACAGGTATCCCCTGATTTACGATCATCAGTTTTATGATAATCTGTGGTAACGTTAATTGAGTTTTAACACCCTCTCGCGATTTATGTGAAGCAAAATCCACGTTAATGATATTTATCATTACCATAAACTCTCTGATGTGGAATGTAAACACTGGGGAAGCACATCTTTCCCTTCACTTGTCAAATCCAAGATTGCCAATATGCACAGAAACTGCTTTACCATCCTCCGCACAGCTTCACCAACCTGCTCACCACCTCACAGCCACCATGCGAACTACAGTCCTGGGCTTTGTTTCAATGTGATCGCAACTACCCTTGCTCATGTAACAAACGTTATCGTAATTAATCATTGCGTGTGTGTAACCTTGTGATCGCTGTGATATTCTGCCGTTATTAGTGAGAGGAAACCATTATCATTCAGATACTGCTCTGTTTTAGACTGTGAAGCGATCGATGCACAGTAACTCTGTAATACACACACACACACACACATTCACACTCTGAGTCAGACTCGTACAAAAGAATGAGCTCAGCAGCCTTTTCAGGGGATAGGAAAGGTCGCCTATGTGACATGCTAGGTTCTTGTGTCAGCAATTGACACATGATCCTGTGATGGGTGGCAGCACTGCCGGGCTGACAGTGTTGTCAGAACATAAGCCTAGAGTTTCTTGAAACACTTCATAAAAATCAAACTACTTATACTGCATGTAATGCCATGAGGTACTGGTAGCATTTCATCATGGATATATCCGTGATCAGCGCCAACCGACACCTATTGTTTATCACAGATATATCCGGGATTGACACCCAGTGGGTTAAAGGGTTAATGAGAGGACTGATACAATTCTCAGTTTACCAGTAAACCCAAACTCTTGTTCTTTTATGACTTCATAATATGATCACATTCTACCCCTTCTTATCTAGTACAGTAGGTAGTGTCACTAATTTTAATGGTCTCTCATCTGTTGTTTTTTATCACAGATCTCAGTGATGCAGGAGATGCTGGCATCACTTGGTCCCCAAATAGAAGAAGCCTCCCACGATGTGTCCAAGATGATGGAGCTGATTGAACAGGTCATTCTTTGGTTTTATAATAATCCAGAGGACATTTGTGTGATCAACACAAAAATGAGAATTAAGATTTAATTATCTTTATTTTTAGTTTCTAGTGTCCTAATTCATTCTTATTCACTACAGGCAGATTCACTGAGAGCATAGAATCTACATCTATTTAATATAAAGGTGTCTTATCACTACTCCAATTGAAAATACATAAAATCCTGCACCATTGGACAAGGTCATAAATTAGGGAGAGAATATATAATTTGAGTTAAATTGGCAGTCGATCTTATACATCAAGTTTGAAAACCAGAGCATTTAATTTTATAGTAAATAGAGAAACACACTTTGGAAATATGGAATACTTAACATCTGTATTTATAAACTACAGTATAGGAACTATTTGGTAATACACATTATTTCTGATATATATAAAGATGCAATTCAGAACAGCAGTGACTGTTATACGATGAGAATCACTGTGCAGTATTTACAAGTACCTGTACAGACAAATGTCTTCCCACACACGTGCCGTGCTACACCATCTGCTTGACACCTTGAACATGTGAACAATCCATTCTATGGTGTGTCTATGTGCACAACCTCTTTAAACTACACCATGTATCGATGTTATGAGTTGTCTTAATGTGAGTGCCAGGAGGACAGGTATAAAAAATGCTGCATAAAGAGATACTTAATTTCAAGTTATAGCAGAGAGGGTTCCTGATAGGAGAGATGGTTGGTGATGGTTTCAGATAGCAGGGCAGAAGGAATGAGGTGCTCAAGTCGAATTTTTCCTCTCCTTCCTCCTTATCATCAGTGTCATTACATCATAAAACTAATCAAGCACATATTGATCCATTATATAATGATCATTGCCTCTACCAAAACAGTATTTTGATAAGCAAAAATTAATATATTAAAAGCTTTGATATTTCTTCAGGCATATTAAATTTCTGTATGTGATTTTCCTACTTCTCAGTTAATATTTGTGGTCACTATAAAGTAACGGTAAATAAAGTAAACTCATTTCATCATATGCAGGAATCTATGGAGGTTGAGGCTCGAAGAAAGCTCGTGGCTGCAGAGGAGACAGAGGCTGGAGTACATGCAGCACGTGCCCAAGCATTGAAAGACGAGTGCCAGACAGAACTGAACCAGGCACTCCCAGCTCTACAGGGTAAGTGTCATCACCTGTCTCTGTTCAGGTTTTAAATTAGCATGCCTTTTGGGATTATTTATATAATCTACAGTACTGTATTAGCAACTCACATTCCCCAAAAGATTTTTGCAAATTCTTGGTAACAGAATCACTCAAGGCATCTTTATACATAGATTTCACCCCAAGATAATAAAAATGATATCGTCAGGATGTGGAAAAATTCCAGGGAAATGGGAAATTTACGGGTTTTGGAGAGTCGTCTCATTACCCGGAAATCTCTCATCCCTGAAGAGCTCTGCACCAATTATTTCAGCTAATTGGAACATAATTTTAATATTAACCTGGGTATACCTCTTGTAATGATGATGTCCTGACTTGTTAAAATAACTTAAACTGTATATTCCTGTGAATTGGTTGTTTGGCGATTCATGTTTGTGACGTAAGCGAGGTTCGGCAGAGTGACTTGCTGTCAATTAATGGTGAAATGATATGCTCACCCTACGGCCCAACTGTATTACAAATTCCTGACCTTCACTGTACATTTATACTGCATTAGGCTTGATAAACCCTCTCACCTTCTTGCATTAATTACTGACATACCTGTAAGGACATGTGACTTTCCTTTGTGTATTCATATGCCTGAACTAGTGCATATTTATTCATTTGTTGAATAACTTGTGTCAGAAGTTAATAAAAACTCCTTCTAAGGTTTTTCATCATGCAGTCTTACTACATTTTGTTGAAATACCAGTCATTCAATGTTTACATAGTTGGCCTTGCCTGTACAGTAACCCCTCTCCAACCTCTGATTCTGGGTATCTATGGTTTTTACTTTGTACAAGGTGTATACCATTTCACCAACTTTGGCATTGAATTTCGAATATCTGTAGGATTAGTGTGGCATCTTTATTCCTCAGTGGTCTAATGTATTCTTCAGTAAATATGAGGAATGAATCAAAATAATACAGCATGCCCTTATAATTCGCGGGTTTTTAATTCGTGGCCTTCGATTATTCACGGATGACACCCTGTATGTACCCAAGAATGTCTGCGGGTACTTTTAAAGTGGGTGGCATGTTCGCGGGCGGGACGGGGAGCACGCGAGTTTTGTTGCGTCCTTCAAGGTGTCTCTGTTGTCCCAGAAGGCTTGGCAACGTGTCAATATGTCGATAATTTTGGAACCGGGTAGTCAAGATATAAAAAAAATCTTTATAAAAAATCGCTATATATATACCGAACCTAACTTAGTTAGGCTTTGATGAGTGTTATCCACGGCCATGGAACCTAACTCCCTATTTCCCATGTCTTGATGATTGCGGTGGGGGGGGGGGGGAGGAGGGTGGTTTCGAGAACCTAACCCCCACAGTTGTTGAGGGACCACTGTATCTAAGATAATTTGGACTTGCAGCCAAACAGAAAGTTCAGCTGGATGATTAAAATTTTTGCACTGCTTGCTTTGTAGAACAAGTGGCTTTCCTGAACCCTGCCATTTATTTACTTCAGAACACCAGTAGTTCCCACTAATTTCAATGTACTGTAATAGGTTTTACTGTATGTATTTGTAAATAGCCATATTGTAATAGAGTCATCTATGATCTACAGAGGCAGTTGAGGCCCTCAACACACTCAAGCCTGCAGACATCACAGTTGTAAAGAGTATGAAGAATCCTCCACATGCAATTAAGCTTGTCATGGCTGCAGTCTGTGTCATGTTGGAAATCAAGCCTGAAAAGTTAAAAAACAGCAGTGTTAAAGCGGTAATGTACTATATAGCTAGCAAGAGGGACATGTACTTACCAGAAGGATGTAATATCCTGAAGTGCATTGTATATAACAAGGGATTCAAGGTAACCTTATGAGGGACAGTGAAGGGGAGTGGAGGGATAAAAGAATACACAGGGGCTTCACTGAAACAGGATTATTGAATAGAAAATGGGAAATGCAACGGACCCTGCATAGGGTCCTATGTATCTGGATGTAACTTTTCTTCTTTGCAAACAGCATTTAATTGGAAATCATTAAGATATAAAGTATAAAACTAAAAACACTTAGATTAATTACTTTATTCTTGGATTACATGTTATGCATTTAATGAGTTTACTTGATAAATAAAACTTGCACCAGAAAGATCTGTGGCATAATCTTTTTGTCACAAGAGTAGCTCATTTCTCTTATCTCCCCTCAATATATTTTTTCTGTCAGACATTTGACTTTTGGGGCCCAAGCAAACGTCTCCTGAGTGATCTGAGCTTCTTGCAGCAGCTGCGAGACTATGACAAAGATGACATCCCCGACTCTGTCATGGATAAGATTAACAAGGAATATGTTCGCCTACCAGAGTTTGACCCAACATCAGTAGCTAAAGCATCAAGTGCTGCTGAAGGACTGTGTAAATGGGTCCGTGCCATGGCCTCATACAATGCAATTGCTAAGGTGAGCCATAAAAGTAGTTGCAATATTGTAAAAAACATCAGTTTGTGAAGTGTTTGATTCCCACTAACGCAGAGATTGATGAACGTATTATGTACGTACAGTACTAGAATGTCATAATGAAGAAGACTGCTTCCTATTGTTCCTCTAACCATTTTACAAGACTTTTAACAAAAATGCATCCATTCTTTAATTTCTATATTACAGGGTATAGTATAATGTTTTTCATGTTTCCATTTGATTTTAACACCAGCTGAAGTCAGGATTCAGCAAATGTTTGGAAATAATCACGACCCATCTTTATTGTCCAGATGTACTTGATCTTCAGCAGGTGGTACTGATGATGTGTTCTGTATTGACACTCTCTATCAGGTTTAGGTTTGATGGCTTCCCAGGCCATTCCAGCACTTGAATATCTTGCTTATGCTTCATTAGGAGTGGATTTTTGGTGGTATGACGAATTGGCAGGTTCAGCTTCTTTTGAAGTTGGAGTTGAACCAGTCTGAAACATCCTAAGGTTGTGATGGCTTTTCTTCATTTCTGCTGCAAGTATTGTCAGATTCTTTTTCATTTTTCATCACATAAGCATGTCAGTTGCTTTAGAGGTCTTTCTGGTTCTCCCAGGAGATGATTTCCAAGGTGGAACAAAATTGACAGGGAAATTGAGCTAGTATGACAGCATAGCATGTGTATTTTCCATTACATTATTAAAATGCAACCACCCCAGGATACAGATAAATATACTGATTGTGGGGGCTCAAGGCACCAATGTGTTGATGGATACAAAATTTTGCTCTCAATTAAATTTGATGGGCAGTAATCGGGCTGCATTTTTAACATAAAAAAAGTTTAATTTTGTAACCAGCATCAATATTGTTTTTTGTATGGGATAGTATGAGAAGTGAAGGCAATAGTAATGGAGAGGGAAGCAAGTTTAGTACAGTAAATAGGGATATGGGAGGGAATAAGGTTGTTGTTTGAAGATGACAATGCCTTGGTTAGTAATATCAAATGAATATCAAATGGGGGAGGGTCCAAGAAGTTGTGTGTAGGGAAACATGGCGAGTGCAGCGAGCTCACCTAGTTAAGGGGTTCTGGTGGGGCGCTGTAAGCCCCCAACAGAGATTTAATCTGACCAATCTTATGGGCATTTTGAGGCCATTTTTAAGCCATGTGCACTTGATATTAGGAGATATTATGAAGTCAATAGTAAATACTTTTTACTATAAAAAATGCCTGAGTACAATACTGCATTAAAAAAAAGGTATTGGATTTTTCTGGTGAAAAGGGGGGTCCAGATCCCCAGGACCGCCCCTAGATCTACCCTTGAATTATATGCATGATCTTGTTTGTGTAGCCCATGAATGGTTTAGTGTCATAATTCAAACCACCAATGATTTGGTTAGGTTGTAGCTCCAAAGAGAGAACGTCTGGTAGAAGCTGAGGCTGAAGTGGCTGCCATCATGTCTGTAGTTGAAGCCAAGAGAGGACAGCTCAGGGAATTGGAAGAAAAGTTGGAAGTCCTTCAGCGTCGCTTCTCGCTCTCATGTCGTGAAAAGGAGAACCTTGAGACCGAGCAGAAACTTTGTGCACTCAAATTAGAAAGGGCAAGAAAACTTATAAGTATGTTCATCTGTTGTTCAATTAATGATTTTCATGTTTACCCAAGATACTGTATTATGGTTTTTGGAATACTGCATATAACACCTTTTTTATATATCCAGTACTAAATTGTTTTTGTTTTTTATTAAGAATTTTTTAGCAATTTTTATTCTATATGCTTAAGTAAGATATTTTGTTTAATTTTCAGTACAGTAATTGTAAGATGTGATCTAGATAACTGTTTTACTCTGTTGTGTTACAGGTGGACTGGGAGGGGAGCAGACTCGTTGGGAGGCTGCAGCAGACAATGCTGCTGCAGACCTGGCACGCTTACCAGGTGACACTTTGCTTGCTGCTGCATCG
Source organism: Homarus americanus (assembly GCF_018991925.1). NCBI lineage: Eukaryota > Metazoa > Arthropoda > Malacostraca > Decapoda > Nephropidae > Homarus > Homarus americanus. The sequence goes on from NW_024750852.1 coordinate 4,527,393, forward strand.
TTAGCATATCTTCCACCTCACCAGCCTGATGTTAGGTGGGTCCTACATCCCCAACATCATCACCTGTTGCACCTATTGATGTACTGTTTGGAGAAAAGTATTCAGATTACAGTAATTAATTTTACCTCATAGATATTCTTTTATTTTGAAATTTTCCAATATAAATTATACTTAGTGAATGGTGCTTATTTTATGCTGACCAGTGTGAATATAATGTTGAACATAGCTAAAATCCTATAGATGTTGCTAGAATTTTTAAAAGAGTATAAATTAATGGAAAACAGATTTTTTTTTCTTTTTAGATAAATCAGGGTAAAAGAGAAGTTAATTTTAAATTTGTTGCACTCATACCCAAGTGATTTAACTTTTTCGGGTGCTTAGTGTGCTTGGTGTTCCTAGAGATCGACTGGTGGAAGAATGGATCTTGGCAGTGAAGGAGGCAAAGCTTGAGGTAACTGATTCCTTCAGCCTGGTGGACACACTCACCCCAGCACTAGACATTCGTGCATGGGGCCTTGAGGGACTTCCCACTGACTCTTTCTCACTTCAGAATGCCACCATCATCAAGCACACTGTGAAGTAAATCTCTTTTCTTATAAAGTGCAGTACTTTCTCCAGAATTTTAGATTCATTCTCAAAAGCTTCATTTGCATATCACTGATAGTTTTGTTTTGTAAAGTATATTAATGTTTTAGTTTTTACATGATTGCCCAGTTGAACCATAGTGTGTGAAACCTGCTCTCAGTGGTTGCTTTGAAAGTCAGCATTTCAACCTTCCATCAATTTTGTGATTTCAACCTCACATTCACAAACTTGAGATACAGACATCACTCCTCATGTATTACCTGTCTCTGGCCTACTGTAGATGACGTATATGTGAAACAATTGATCTACGTATGATGAAAATTTCTTACTATATTTGTTAGCGATGTATATGTGTAAAATGATGTACTGTACAGTATATCAGTACAACGTACAGTTAGGACACCCTGTAGAACTTTATATTTTTAAGTGAGTGATGTGCTCTTGTTGATATACCATTTTGTTTATTCACTGCAAGTTACCATTTCCTCTCTTTCTTGAAGTTTCTTTTTCTCTTGGTCCACCCTTTGCAAATAGGAACAGAAAAAAGATACCAGTTAGGTAATTTTTTTTACAGTTGTTTATGCAGTATTCCTTATTGCAGGTGGCCACTGCTTGTAGATCCTGATGACCAGGGTACACGCTGGATCCAAGAGCATGAAGCTGCCAATAACCTAGAAATCATCCAGGAACAGGATATTGACAAGTTGTCTCCCAAAGCTGTGGGTGGGGCACGGGTAACTGTTTTAGAGGATGTGCTGACTCGCTGTGTTCCAAAGGGTCGGCCAGTCCTTCTTCTTGATCTGTCTGGAGATCCACCGTCTATTCTCACCAACATTATCAACCACACTACAACAGAAGAAGGTGAAAACTCTCACTTAGGTATTCAGAATTATGTATAATAATGTACAGTATGCCCGGATAATTCACGGATTTTTATTTCGTGGTCCTCTATTATTCAAGGATGACACCCTGGATGTACCCAAGAATGTCTGCTGGTAGTTTTAAAGTTGCCGTCATTTTTGCGGCTGGGACAGGGAGCCATTCTTTCTAGACAGTAATTTCCTTTACCTGTATTGTACTATACTGTATATGTGTGTGTGTGTGTAGACACACACACACAAAACATACAAATAAATAATAATGGGAAAATGCTCTCAAAAATAATCAGAAACAAATTTATTAAAAATGTGACAGTCTTCCCTCAAGTCTACTCCGTGCCTTATTAATAACAAAGCATGGAGTAGATTGTCACATTTTTAAATAAATTTGTTTCTGATTATTTTTGAGAGCATTTTTCCCATTATTATTTACCATTTGTATGTGTTTTGTGTGTGTGTGTGTCTACACACACACATATACATACAACAAAATACATATATTTCTTTGTTCACAAGTAAAAATGTACCCCCCTGATCAGCAAATGTTATTAGCGGATTTGGCAATTCGCGGCCATTTTGAGAACCTAACCCCCTCCCTCAAATTTGAAGGGCATGCTGTATACTGCTTTTCTTTACAGAAAGGAGATGCACTATTATCTCCTATGTTTAACACTGTATTTTTGTTTTTACCTTAAGGTGGTGTCCGGGTGGTGAGTGTTGGGACCCTCACGTTGAGATACAACAATGATTTCCGGCTGTACCTAGCCACTCGACAACCGCGACCTCATTTTTCCCTGGAGACTGCTGCTGCTCTCACTGTTGTCAATTTCACTGTTACTGTTCATGGTCTACATGGTAACCTGCGACAGATCCTCGTCAGGAAAGAGCGGTGTGTATTGTGGTTGAGTTCTGTGTCCTTGCTATCAAGGAGAATTTTCCCTGCCCTAATGATTATATCATATAAATTGTAGGTTATGTTTAATTTATATGCATTTACATATTGAAATTTATTATTAGCAATGTAAAGAAATAAACGCAAACATTACTAATATTTTATAAATTAAATTTGAAGCCCTGAATTGGAGGATGAACGACAGAAACTAGTGTTGACAACATCTTCATACCAACGTGCTTTGCAAGGGACTGAGGAACGTATCTTGCATACTTTGTCTTCTGTGCAGGGGAACATCTTGGAGTCTGAAGAAGCCATCATGATACTTCAGGATACTAAGGTGGATAACAGTGATGTAGTTGAGACCATGAATGAGACCATTTTAAATTTTAGTTTTATGAATCATGTAAACATTAGCCCCTCCAGTTAGTTTTGGGGTGGTAGAACCTCAAACTGGTTAAGCTTTATGGTGAAAGTTCAGGTAAACTTGGGGTAAATCTAGGTGATGATCTGTAAAAGCTAAAATTGTGAATGGTAATCCCTGAAGAGTTGGGCGTCTGCCATATGGGCGTTAATCGTCTCGGGTTATCATCATCAGGACATTAGTTATAAATCCAGCTTTTATATTTATAAAATAATAATTGATTCATTAAAAATGATAATCATGTATTTAATTATAATGAAATTTTTCTCAATGCTTATTACTGTACTCGCCAACTATTGGTTTCCGAGGTGATTGGTTGGTGTTTTTATGTTCTTTTGGATATACTCAAAGACTGTACTGTAGTTAATCCCACCAAATTTCAAATCTGAGAGAAAATCATATTTGGGTGAAAATATGAGTGAGTTCAAAGACTGAACTTCAACAACCCATAGAAAGAATAAGTCGAGGCTCCCACACACACATATATACGTACAGTATATATATATATATATATATATATATATATATATATATATATTACTGTAATGGTGTCCCTTGGTGCCCTGGATGGTATGTTCATCTTGCAAGTGAGAGGACCTGGGATCCTGGGATCATTCCTGGGAAGGATGGAACTCTGCACTATTTACTTTGTACTGTACTATTTACCTACCCTGGTCTATCCAACAATACTTTGGGATACAGAAATTAATTTAATAGCAGTAACTTATCAGGTTGTGGAAGCAGTGATTAGTCAGTGCCTGTGTCAAGTTGTCCATTCTTTATGGGTGCTCCCTAGACACTTTAATATGCAGCTCATCAATTAAGAAAGTAAACCGTACATTTACAACAGCTTCTGCACCTTAAACAAATATACTAATGCCAGTCATTCTCATCTATAAGAGGCAAATCATTAATTTCATTGTTTCTTTAATGAACAGCAAATGTCAGATGAGATCAAGCGTAAACAGGAGCAATGCGTGGAGACAGAGGCAGCCTTGCTTCTTTGCTGCCAGCAGTATGAGGCAGTGTCAAGACCTGCAGCTGCTCTCTACATGACTCTGGCAAGCCTCTGCTCTCTCTCACACATGTACCAGTTTTCTCTCAGTTGGTACATTAATCTGTACATCAATGTTATAGAGACAACGTAAGTATACATAACACTGTTGCTGAAGTTTCAATTGTGTGTGCTGGAATACACAAAATTAGGAAAAAGGCAGTTCATTATACCTGATGAGCACCCAGCTTATTTTTAGATGGTCAATGGAGCATCATTGCATATTTGTAAAAATAAGGAATAATGGAACCAGTCCAAATTCTTTCAGATGTGTGTTAATGCACTAAAAAACTTAAATGTACATTTACTTTTACAAAAGATTCATAAACGAAACAAAATTGACACCTCTCATATATGCATTTGTTTGCAACATTATTTCAAATATCTTTTAATGCATTCAGCTTTGTTTTGTTTTTTACTTTTGCATTACTTGATAATTGCATTACACAGAGTGTTTAGTGGAAGGTTCGTTGTCCTCACTTAGCCATCTTTTCTGCTTTATAACAAAACAGTTCATGGAGCTAGGCTGTTACGACATCAGGGGTGAGTAGCATCACACCAACTGTCCAATCTGCAACATATCCAATGCTGGACTAATGCATGATGTCACAGACTCACAGTCCACAGATGCCAGAGCGCTACCATGTACTGAACATGTATACTCCACCCAAAAACTGACATCAGCTGATCACATTAAAGATCAAACTATCAGTTCAGTGCAAAATCCCATCTAGGGGGTTGGGAAAACAGGTGGACTTCTTCCATATGGGCATACAAGACAATCAAAGGGGGCCTCACATGGATTTGGTTGAGGCGCTCTCCCCTAGTGTTACCAAAGAGGGGTCAAAAACCAACCCCCTTACTCACAGAATTTGTAATTCAACTGTAGAAGAGCACTGCGGGACTATCGGGGAGCACATTGCTGCTCGCGACCAATGGGTTGGTGACCCTTAATCTAAGGTATCAGGTGTCTACAAGTATGCAATTTATTATATTTCTATGACAGTCATCTAACAATACATAGACTTTCATTTCTTACACATTACCTGTAATTGTACAGTTATTCTAAGTTTTGAAATTACCTGTATTTTGAATGAATGTTTATGTGTCAGGGGCAGATCCAGCAATATATAAAAAAAGGGTCCAAGAAGTTATGGGTGGGGGAACATGGTGAGCACAGTGAGCCCATCCAGCTGGGGGGTTTTGGGGGGTGCTGTAAGCCCCCAGAAATTGTTTTGAAACCTGACCAATATCATGGGCATTTGAGGCCATTTTGAAGCCATGTGCACTTGATATTAGGAGTTATTCTGAGGTCAATAGTAATTACTTTTTACTATACAAAGACACCTGATCACAATGCTGTATTACAGTTGTATTACAGAAAAAGTATTGGAATATTCTGACGAAAAGGGGGGTTCTTTACTCCCAGGACCCCCTGGATCTGCCCCTGTATATAGGTCAGTTACTTGTCCTTTACTAAAAATTTGGGCAAATAATAAAATTAAATTACATTTTCCTTAGTGGGAAGAGCTCAGTATTAGAGCGTCGCCTGAGCCTGTTGCAGGAATCACTAGTGAGTCACGTCCATTCAGCAGTGGTGTGTGGCCTGGCTGCTGCTCATAGGCTGCCTTTTACTTTCCTCATTGCCCTTCATGTCCTGAGGTCAGTCGTTACTTTAGTAATTTAATATTATGCAGTTTTATTTGTAAAAATAGTAGGAAAAATATGTTTATGTGCTAAGGCTCCATGTACAGTTCTGGTGGACCCTTAGTAGAGAACATTTTGATGAGAATGAGGGGTTTGATGAAAGAGTCACCAATTAGACCCATGAATTTGATGACACACAAATAGGTTAGTAAAATAAGCACAACAGTTGACAGACTACTACACTATAAAGTTACCATCCAAATTCAGTTACAGAACTCTGACTTTTTCAACTCATTGCACTATATTACCATACAGTTATTTCATTATGATGATGATATAGTCTTTCAATATTAGAATTATTCCATTACCACAGATTTTCAGGAGGAGTGGATCCAGGTGAAGAGGCCTGGCTTCATCACCTGGTGGCTACCAATAATAGTGGAGCTCCTCCCCCCTCAGACTGGCTGCATCCTTCACTGATTCCTTCATGGCCAGCCCTTCATCACCTCATGACTCTTCCCTCTTTCAAAGGCAAGTTGGATTTTAATATATTGAATTACCATCATTTCTTGTATCTCAAAATTTTCTTCCAGCTCTCTTTAATTCTTACTTGCCCCTTCATTTTCAAAAGTCAAAATTCTGCTCTTACTTTTACTTTTATCCTCTTCACCACTGATTGGTTTGTTAGCCGTTGGCAAGTACTGGGCATGCACTGGCTCCTGAATGTATCTGAACCTGCTCCAGTGTTGGTCATGTCTGGTCTTCAAAGAGCTCACACTCGGTGCCATCACAACACTCTTTGGCAAGTTGTTCTAAGAGTTTACAATTCTCACTCCAAAAAAGTTTGCCTTTACAGTTTTCTGGACTTGTGGCTTCTTCAACCTCGAGCTGGGACCCCTTTTGGAGCGGGCATCCGCCAGCTCCAGGTATGGATGCTTGACTGAGTAGTGCCCTTTGAGATGTCTGTCCACTTCAATTAGATCACCCCTTGCCCATCTATAGTATAAGCAAGGCAGTTGCAGGTGTTCCAATCTCTCTGCATAATTGAGGTGCTGTAGTGCATACACCAGTCTGGTGGCTCTTCTTTGGATATTTTCAATCAATTGACAGTCTATAGCATACCTCGGGGGCCACACGGGGTGACAGTACTCCAGGCGGGGAAGCACCTCACTCCTGAAGATCGTTACGAGGGACGGACCGTCAAGATATCTGAACGATCATCTTATAAGACCTATTAATTTAGTTGCTTGATTCATCTTCTTCTCACAAAGGCCCGAGAACTTTAGTTCATTGTCAACTTACACATCCAAGTCCTTTTCGAATTCGGTCTCTATAAATGCATTTTCTTCTTCCCGTTGGGACATAATTATGACATGCCTCCTTACCATTGGTATGACCCAGGTGCATCCTCTTACACTTCGTGACATTGAGTCTTAGCAACTATATTTTTTTACTACTCTTGAAGCTCACATAGATCTTTCTGCAGTTTATTTCTTAATTTCCTCCATTGTATGGAGGAATGTATAGCTCATTTATGGAACAAACAAACAACAATGAGCCCAATACACTGCCCTGTGGTACCCTGCTTGTCACGGGTACACATGACAATTTCGCACCATTAATCACCACACATTGCATGTGATCATACAGAAAGTCTCCTATCCATGTGAGGACACTTTCCTGAATCCCGTACTCTTGCAGTTTAATTCTTTGTGCAGGCAAGTGACAATTGCTTTTTTTCATATCTTAACCAAACTATTAGGTGGAATTTTATTGCTTCATGCCTGACCTAGGTGACTCATGTGTATTCATCATCAAGTCTTCAGTTTTAAAACCAGGTAAACCTTCAAACTGATGACAGATACTGTACATTGATTGCTTACACCAAGGTAGGCAAAAAGGAACCCATGGGCTATATCTGGCACTTCAAAAAGATGTAATCTGGCTAGCTAATGATTAGAAATTATAAAAAAACTATTAGACTCCTAATTGGGTGACAGTTTTGGATAACCATACTTTTATCTCCCTCATAGGTCTTAAAGAAAGCCTTAAAGAAGATGCAACATCCTGGGGGAATCTCATGGCCAGTAATCTGCCTGAGAAATCTTTACTTCCCCGGCCATGGAACCGTCTTCCACACATACCTTGGCTTATCTTCATCTCTGCTCTCAGGCAAGATAAGGTACAAGTAGAACTTAACATTATTCAAATGTATTATGCAATTAGTAGAATTGGTGCTGTACAAGTTTTGTACTGTATTACATAACATATACAGTACTACTGTACAATATTTCTTTCCTTTCAGGTTACCTGGGCAGTGAAAACAATTGTTGAGGAAGTTCTTGGTCCCCAGTTTATATCAGCTGCCCCTGCAGGCATAGGCAAATATTTAGATGCTCCCACAACTGTGAGTGTGTCATCTCATATCCCTGGTGGTACTCCTCCAACCCCAGTTCCCCTTCTGTTGGTGACTACAGCTGGAGTTGATGCACTGGAGGAAGTTTTGCTGCTAGCAAGTCGGAAATCAGAAATAACACTTGCAAATGTGTCCCTAGGCCAAGGGCAGGTAAAATAAAAATAAAAAAAAAATATATTTTCCTCTTGCATTTAATGTTAATTATCATTAAATTCTCAAAATATATAGTGTTCAGTTCCACTGACTTTTTTCCTAACTCATTGTTACTTTCTCAATTTTCTTTTTTTTCTTTTTGCTTTTAGTCCAGTGTGGCAGAGGCAGCTCTCAACATAAGTGCTTGTGAAGGTGGATGGGTGGTGCTGCAGAATCTCCATCACGCATTGGATTGGCTACCAACCCTGGCTAACATAATTACACAGCTCTATAGTAAAACCGCTACAAAGAGCCATTCACGTTCTGGTAATGGCTCTCTTAACCCTAACTTTAGGCTGATTCTCACCACTGAGCCAACAGATGAGGTAGTGTATTATATGAGTATACTGGTTGGTTGCGTGAGAACTGTACTGTACTATAGTAAATTATTTAACAATGGAAGGAAATTAAAAAAGGGCTGCCACGAGTGATTAAGCCAGTCATTTTAAGAACTTTCTATTAAGTACTGTACTGTACTTTTATTTTGTAGGGTAGTTTTATTTATCACTGTTGGCTAAATAAGCTAGGACAGTAAACTCTCAATTTCCCATTGACTACCACAGATATTGAATCTGCAGGAACCAAGTTAATGACTTATGGTAAAAAAAGAAATTTGAAGTTCTGGGCTTTGAATTTCCTCCCCTCAGTCCACTAAATTTAATGATATATCTTAACTACTGTACTTCCTTATAGTAAGGATTGAATAAAAATATGCTGAAGCATAAAAAAAAAATTCCACAAAATACATGCACAATAATAAATAATCAACACTCCCAATCCTGGTTGGCAGTGACTCAAACTGGTAACTCATCTAGATTTCTCACCTTTCATGTCAACAGAGTAAGTTTTGTACTGTACTGTACTTTGTTTCCTCTTTGTACTTGTAGTAGGACTAAAATTCACTTCAAATTGTTTAGGAACCATTGTAGCAAATATTGATGGTGATACTCAGTGAAGTAAGATGACCAAGGTCACAAAGACATACCATATGCTGATGTTCATGAGGGATGTGTATTGTGTACACAAGCACTGAGATTAACTGAAAATTTGATTCTCAATACTTTCTCTGCTTTTGTTATTTTTTTATACTCCGTGAGATATTATTTTAATAATTCCTCTACAGTAGGGTCCACCATTAGACAATACATTATGCTTCCAATATCTTCCCAGGCAGTAGCAGCTCCCTGTTTGGTAGCTGCCTGGCGTTACCATGATTTTAGGGTTTATCAAATAGGTGTAGGTTTAATTTAAGTAAGGTCTCAGGTGGCCTGAATATTACTCCAATATTATCTGATTTTCCACACTAGTTTCCCACATCTTTGTTGCGTGGTGTGGAGAAGGTGTACATTGACAGTCCTGGAGATGCATGCCACGCTTTGCAGGAAGCTGTCATAACCCTGGCCCGCCATGCTTCTCACCTCCAATTTGATGATGAGGTAAATTATCATCCTTGTATACTGGGTATTTTTTCCAAATTCTTTAAGAACAAAATATTTGGTACCTGTGTACAGTAGTGTTTTTTATTACTTGTGTATTTTATTGTATCCATCATGTTTAAATTATATAACTGAGCATGATAAGGGGTATCATCTACTATATATGATGTAACCTGTGGCTTGTTTAGAGCCCCTGTTATTACTGGGAAAATGCATGATGGCAGGCATTATCCTTAAGAGCAGCAATTAATGTCAACCCTAAGTCTTTAGTTTGCCACTCCTATACAGGTTGTACCTCTCTAGTCGGCATTTTGTGGTCCGGAAACTCCCGTGGTCCGGAACGATTTTAGTTTGCCCAATAGCCAACATCCCTGATGTACCTCAAATGTAATTTTAGTTACAGTACCATCACTTCACTTTGGAGGCAGAATTATGGTAGCATTAAAGGTAAATGAAATAGTATTTTAACAGTATTACTTTTTCTTATTTATTTATTTCCGATCTTATGTTTTTATGCTTTATGTAGGATGTTTCGAGGGTGAATTTCCATGGTCCGGCACCGGTCAGGTCCCGAGGTTGCCGGACTAGAGAGGTACAACCGGTATATCATCTCCTCTCCATAACTACTCAGCTGTAAAAGAATCTTAATAAGACAGTATGTCTAACACTTAATTTAGGAAATTGTTTGCATATAATGTGCTGTTGCTGGTACCAATACAACTTACACCAGCATAAATCTAGCCCAGGCTTACTGGACCTCTTTATGACAAAGTGTTAGTACTATGGCACACATTCACTGTACACTTGACCATCACTTTATGCCATTCACTGTATGGGAATTTGCATATTAACTATGTACAGAACTAAACAAATAATTTATTTGAAATACTCTGTAACATTCAATGCCGTAATATCCTGACCACGGGGGTTAGTTTTAAAGACTTTCCCCCTGGAAAAGCCACAAATTTTAACAACATATTACTGTACTCAAATGTACTATGCAAATGAACTAAAATTTTTATCTCTTGTGCAAACTATGGGATGTTTATACTCAAATTAATCGTTATCTCCCAAGAATTTCAGCAGTGTCCGTTATATACTGCTAAGTTAAGTCCGTAACACTTATAAGAGAAAAACTTTAAATTTAAAATCACCTTCATCCCATTAATCGTTACCACCCACCGCTATCTGCCTCCCCTGCTGGCTCGGGGAGAGGGGGGGCGGGAGCTGTGGTGGTGCGTAGTTGTCACTTGAAGGGTCAGGAGGGACATGGGATAAAAGGCAGGGAGTTTAATTTTATTGCTTATAAAATGTCACCGACTTGACTTAGCAGAATATAACTCGTATTGCTGGAATTCATGCAAGATGGCAATTAATTTGAGTATAAGCATCCCATAGTTTGCACTAGACATAAAAAATTTATTAATTAACTTAGTGCATTTGAGTACAGGTTGTGATAATTGTAATGTTTTTCCACAACTTTTATAATATTACTGTTGACTTTTAGTAGTTGTGGAACATATCCTAATTTTCCCCATAAGATTAAGTACGTATTCATGATATGCATCCCGGACCATCAAAGCTGCTGGACTATCAGGTCCCGGATTAGCCAGGTCCAACCTGTACCATCAAACATTCCTAAAATATAGAGATTACAGAAAAGGGAGGTGTAACGAATGTAAATATTTTGTGGAACTCTGGAGTAAACACCTGTTGTGTTGTCCCAGGATGAAGAGGAAGAGGCAGCAACGTATCGATTGCTACATGGGTTGGGGATCTTCCACACAGTAGTGAGTGAGAGAGGACGCCATGGTCACCTTGCCTGGGCGAGTCCTCCAACCTTCACCAATGCTGACCTAACTCTATCCATCAGTGTTGTTACTGTGAGTCACTTCATTTATAATATTGTTCACTAGTTTTACTGAGAACCTCTACCTGGCCACAAACCTCTATAGTATATACTTTTTAACCTGTTTATTAAAGGGTAAACTCATTTGGAACATTGGGGGATTAAACGAGCCACCAGCTTTGTTGCCCCATTAAAGTGGTACTGTTTATGAATATAAAAAGTTTGCCTTATTGCAAATTACATTTTTTTTAAATAAACCCAAAGGAAGTATGACAGTGTTCATAACATGTTCATTATCATTTAACTTTAACACTGTATCTTGAGTGTTACCACACTATTGTACTATACAGTACAGTTCAACAAAACTTCATTAGATAACATACATTCATATCCCTGTACTGATTGGTCAGTTGTTAGGTTATACATGTACAGTATTATGGGTGGGACTGTCTTTTCATTACAGTGTGCATAGCAAAATTTCAAATATAGGATCTGATATTCTTACTTAATTGTATTTTTATCCAATATAGGGAATGGCACTTTGTGTAGATAATCAAACCTTTTGTCCACCAGTTGTTCATTCATGTTGGCCTCTTTTTATACTGTGACCAACCACTCTTGTCATTTATCTACAAACCCATGAGAACTTGTTTTCCATTCTTCCTTTATTAATGAAAAGTTATAGATGAAGGGGAACACATTTTCATTGTCATATATCAGGGTGTCTACTGGTCTGGAAAACCTGGAAAAGCCAGTGAATTTTATGTGAATTCAGATCATCTTCAAAATATTGTTATTTTGACAGCAATCTTACCAGAAATTAATGTTGTAGTAGGTAAATTATTAAACTTTTAGGAAAATATTCCAGTAAATAGTCCACTCCAATAACTGAATTGTTTGTGTTCCTGTCATATTTCATGTTAGTGATCAAATGACCAAATATTACAGGTTATACCTACTAATTCTGCAATGAGTATTGTCAGAGATGAATTGTTCTTATAATTACCCGGTAAGTAACTTTATTTACGCGAATTATTCCACATATTTATCATAGGTCATAGAGGAGGATCAGGAGTGTGATTTTTCGTTTTTTGCCGTATTTCCGGCTTTTTTGGAATACAGTATATACCCAGGTCGACCCACATGAATCGTGCAAATCCGAGGAGAAAAATATGGAGGGGGTCAAGGTCTTTGCCGATGTTCATTACTGGGCCTATTGATCATCCTGATACATAGCTGGTTAAATAAAATAGTCAGTCCAATAGCCAGTGGCAATAAAAAAATTTATGAGCAAGTGACCTACAATATTGAGACCCAACAGAGAATTGGCTGTTTAAATTAAGGTTGGTTCCCCAAAGGGTCTTAAATTTCTTGATTAATAATATATATATTATCTTTAAATTTCCCAATAGTATAGACATATTATTGAAAACAGAACTGGAATTTTTCAAATTACACCTGGAAAAGCCAGGTCATATATTTAGGGATGAGGGAATAATAGCAGAAATATTAATGGGCAAAGTTGAGGGTAGGAGGGCCAGGGGAAGGCAGAGACTGAGATGGATAAAAGTAAAAACTGGGTCCCCAGAGGATAAAAAAAAAAACCTTAGAGGATTGGTGTAAAAACTGCCCGAGAACATTTAGAGTGGAGGACTGTGGTCGCCAACCCTCAGATATGAGGACAGTAGTCTGAATGATTGAGACAATAAATGTATTTAACTTTATTTTATTTTAACATTTTACTATTTTAGATCAAATTTTGTCTCCGCTACCATGGTATAATGTACATGACAATTGGAAATAGAAGGCTGGAGGGTGGTCAGGACCCTGTAATACTTCAGAATAACAGGCTTAACTTCTTAATTGTTTATTTTATATGAAATACAGGTGCGGTATTATAAATTTTTCTTTGTAATATTTCTTCAACAGTCCAGTGTTGAGGAGGGTCGTCAGGTTGACCCAGAGACCTTGGAGTACTTGGTTGGGCAGGTGTTTTATGGTGGTCGTGTGCTGAGAACTGAAGACCAGCAGGTCATCACCAGCATCCTCAAAGATGTACTCACAGTCTCTCTTAAACTCCCAGAGGAAGATGAAAGTCCCAGGTGGCCAGATGATTCACAGGATCAACAAGACACTGACATGGGGGATGGCAGGCAAAATAATGCCACTGATGAAAATGATGAATTGGGGCTCTCCATACTGTTTCCAGATTATATTTTGAAACTTGATGATCTTCAGGAATTTGTTAAAGTAAGAATTACTCTCATAAAGAGTTCACACATTTGGAATACTTGCTTATGTGTGAGTAAATATGAATAATATTCCCTCTTCATTTTGATTTGATCTTTCCCTCTCAAAAATTTTTGCAGGTGTTGTAAATTCACCAAATTTCAGTATTTTAGTTTATACTTTAGTTATTTTAATAAGAGATATGATATCCTGAAAAGGGCATTACAGGGTTGGAGAGACCTGAGATATTTGGGCTGCCTTTAGGAGTACAGTATCTTCAGGAGATTGAAACTGGGCAGCAGTTCTTAACATCTCTAGCAACTGTGGGTGGGGCACAGACACTTCAAGGATCAACAGAGAGGAGCGTGGCTCAGGAATTGATTAATCTGAAGAAAATGGTAACTCATTTGTACTAAAAATATGTTTGTTTCGTTTTTCTTTAGATGCTCATCTACTTTGTGTGTTAATTAATATACCTCAGTCTTGTGCTGATGATCTACTGTGTTTCATTAAAGTAATGTAAGATATGTAAACATTTTCTGTTTATTATTCTTTATTTTCTTATACTGCAACCTAGTCTTCCCTAATTACTGTATACCTATACATGGTTATTGATATACTGCAACTAATTTTCAGTCTTTAATCTATAAGTCCTGTATCTGTTTTGCAGCTGCCACTGCCAATTCTCCAATTGGAGGAAGTGAAACAATGTGAGGATAAGGAGTTGGTTGATGTAGTGAAGCGGGAAGTTCATTGCTACAACAGTATATTGCAGACTATCTTGCTAAGTTTAGATGCTGCTGTACAAGCCACAACAGTATGTAAAATCTGATATCTTTCTTTACCAGCATCAACAATATTAAGAGATTAGGAAACTTATACTGTATAAGATAAAATACCAGCAGCTATTCAATAAAATAATACACAAACAACCTCAGAGGAAATTTAACAAAATATATACTGTGTAATGTTAAATTGAATTTATTTAAAAACTTGTTGACAGAAGTAGCCAACAAATAAGCTACAGTACACTGACTTGTTGGTAACAGGGGGTTGGCAGCTGGAGCTACGGGTGTGAGGAAGTGATATCTGCGGTTACACTAGGACACACACCACCTGCCTGGACACAATTGTGTACTTACCCTGTCCCAACTGTGCTCCGTCACTTCCTTCACGACCTGCATATCAGGATCCACTTCTTCAGGGTAAGTGCATTGATATACATTTTTGGTCCTATTCAAATCTTTTGCCAATTACAGTATGATATTTTAATCCAAATACCAGTTCTGAGAACACATTGATGTCTGATAAATATTTTCATATTAACCTCCCCCCATTCAGGAAATGATAATCTTGTGCTTGGGAAAAGAAAAATTATTAAAAACATCCAATTTTCTAAAAACCACTTTTTGTGATATAGTCCAGAATGCGACGTCTAGCTTTACACCTACAGTAGGTATGTAAATGCCTAGCATTAACTCGCCAGGCCAACATACAGGCAATTAAAACATCTAATAATTACTTAGATACGTAATATTAGGAGGACACGTCGCTACCTGGCATTTAAGAAGTGTACAGTCGGCTTAATAGTGGCCAAAATTGAGACCCTCTTAAGATTTCCCAAAGTTTTGTTTCCCAAGATGGGAAACAATAGCTTCCAATGAAGACACTGGAGAACTTAATCGTTCCAGGTTAATTACACACATTTAAATGAATTACAAAATCTGCTTCACTTCACTGCTATGGTGGTAGGGCCCATCATCTGATCAATTTCATTGATATTGAAAGATGAGCTGATATGAAATGCTGCTCTGACTGAAGCATATTAATTGGGATAACTAGTCCTTCAACTAACATGTCATCAGAAATCCAACAAAGTCAGTACTAGAACGATTACGGTACATTTGCCACCAAAACATTTGCCTCGTGTTAAAATGGAAACTAGACCAAAGACTGCATGCAAAATGTCACTGTACATGTGAGAAAAAGAAAGTACTGTATAGGAAACGATATTGCTGATTCCCAAGTGATCCTTGGAGTTTTTGCAGCCTCAACTCTGATCTATTTAGAACCCTATCCATGCCTCAAATGCATCAACCCTCAAAGAAAGGCTGCCTTTACTCTGTTGGAGGAAATCTTAGAAGTTAATTGACATAAAATATTTAGGGCTTAAAGGTAAAGAGAAGACAAATCTGCCGTTTTGACCCTAAATATTAAATATAAATAGATACACAAGTAAAAAAAAATTTGATAACATGAATTCCTTTAATATTGCCTTGCACCTGCTAGATCTCATTTAATAGTAGGTCATATGTACCCTGTTCAATATATGGTATTTTAAGGGTAGTACAGTCTCACCCGAAAGTTCATTAACTCTCCCAGCCAGCTATTGCTGCACTGCCTGCTTGAGATGTTTGAAACTGTCTCAGTACCAACCAGAACATGAAACCCATATGAATGAATCTAAAGGTTCGAAGTAACAGACTCAAGTTCTGAAGCAGGCAGTGCAACAATAGCTGGCTGGGAGAGTTAACGAACTTTTGGGTGAGACTGTACCATTAAGAAGTAATGATAAATTTTCTCTACTTGTTTCCTGGAAAATGTAAAATCTATCATTGAAGTCCATTGGATAGTCAGAAAGTGGAACAAAATTGCTTATTTTACGACATACCAGCGTATAAAAAAAACAAAAAACATACGATCACCCTAGTGTCATAAGGTTAGTAATCTCTGATTGATATTGAATATTTTTTTTTTTTTCAGAACTGGATAGAAAGAGGCTGCCCCTTATATTTTAGGCTTGGTACATTTCAATTTTTGCCAGCATTTTTGACAACAGTGCTGCGCAAAGCAGCTCGTACTTCCTCCAGGCCTCTGCATCATCTGAATTGGAATTTCCACATCACTGATGTTTCTGATGTTCCCCCTGACACCTTGCCTGACTTGGTTCCTGAAATTATTGATGAGGTAGAATCCTTAAATAAGAAAAACCCAGAAAACATTTCAGATGACGGGCAGGGTGATAACACAAGATATGTGTTAGAAACTAGAGCAGAACAACATGAAGCTACAGAGGAAGTTATTGATGCAGATGCTGCACTGCCCAGTGAAGATGACAGTGGACAGGAGCAAGCTCACAAGGCAGTTATTGGCTTGAATACTGAAGAATCCATGAGAAAATGGGAGGAGCTTGGGCAATATGGACTGCTTGTGTCTGGAGTTTGGCTTGTTGGTGCTTCTTGGAATTCTACAAGGTAAGTTTCATAACACAGTGCTCAAAATTATCAAAATGAGGCAAAATAATTTTTAAAGCTTAACAGTATACAAACTGTACTATCTGTATTATAGAGACATTCTATATATCATTTAACAGAGATGAAAGTATTCCTATGACCTATTTAACAATGTTATTGTGGTTATTCACATTCTCAACAAGTCACAGAGACAAATTTCCTGTCACATTTTATTTATAATTAATACTGTAGTACATAAACTTTCAAGTTATGGAAAGAGAGGAACAATATGATGGACTGAAGATAAAAAACATCAGTTGAGCAAAAGAAGTTGACATTGGTTGCAGATCATGGAAAATGGAAGATAAAAGAATGAAAAGTACTGTACAGTACAAGGTTTTGAATTAGAAGGTAAAGATAAACTGGTATGAGTGACTGAGGGTAAATGAAAATTTCAGAGACATGGTAAACTGTTTTGGATTTAGATAAAAAAAAATGTAGGGAAAGGAAATTTTAGGTGAGGTCTATTAAATAAGGAGGGAAGTTGAGAATGAAAGATGTTAATGTTGGAGAGCATTGTAGAAATTTGATAGGAATGTATGAGATGAGAGGTATAAGTACAGTAGGACTAGATATTAGGGGAAAACAAATACTGTATGGTACTGTATAGTGTAGGACATTATACAAGAGGAAAAAAGGCATATGATATAGTAATTTAAAAATGGGTAAGTCGATATGTCTAGATGGTGTGGTTGTTGAAATACTGTAAATGTGGAAAATAGGTACATGAGAAGTGGAAAGCTATCAGAGGATTGGACATATTGTATTTTTTGTTCCTTTGTATAATACTAAAAGTAATAAGAACAAATGTAAGAAAGTTAAGTAGGCCATGCATATGGTAGCTTAATGATTAATTTTGAAGTACCATAGAACCACTACATACTAATGATGAGGAACAGGAAGGTTTTAAGAATTGAAGATATAGTATTGATTAAAATATCTACTCTTCAATTGCGGAAATATGTTTCTACGCCCCCTGTGGTAACCCATGTCTCTAAAAAGCAATGTTGCAGTAGTAGTATCACTGTTTATGAATGAATGGGTATTAGTCGTGTAACAACAGACGTGATTGGTGAATAGGTTTGCTATAGATCATATAGGTTGGGCGTTTGGAGACACAGGTTACCACAGGGTATAGGAACACATTTCTGCACCTGTACATGAGGTAGATGGTAGACAGAAATTTAAAAAAGAAGAAAGCATAGTTCAAGATAATTGTTTAAGTTAAATAGTGTTGGGCAATTGGGCCTCTCATTACAAACTTTAAAATTTTACTTAAAGAACCATTTATACTCCTTGAATTTCACAATCTCTTCTATTTCTAGGTATGAACTAGAGGAGCCATCGTCACAAGAACTGATGGAACAGTTGCCTATTCTGAAGTTGATTCCCACAGTTACTGCAGAGAATGGTTCTTACACAGCAAGAGGACTAATATCTTCATGCACTACTGCACGCTCGTCATCTCAACCACCAGCAACTCACTCGGAAGAGAGTAACGATGTAGATGGCTTAAAACAACAATCAAATCCCTTGGAGGCAACTGAAATGCCTTCCACTCTGCCATTTTCAAGACATGATGGACAGAAAATCTTAGATAAACAACATACCACTCGTTTTTCAGCTAAGGCTCTGGAGCACTTGAATGAAAATCCTTCTCTAGATATCTGTCTTGAGGATGAGATGGCACTAAGCAGTAAGAGTGAACTGCCATCTACAACCAGATCCAGATATTATGAGTGTCCAGTGTATGAGGGAGGACCAGATAGTACCCCTGGATCACCTTTACTAACTATCACTCTTTCAGCAGGGGAGAGAGGAGCAAATTATTGGGTACAGAGACGTGTGGCTATGTACCTAAGTAAACACTAATTTATTATATTAATTCATTTAGACATTCAAAATACAGTAAGAGACTTATCTTTTCTATCAATAATCCCTTTTTCATTCTCACATACATTGGGTTATAAAAGATAACAGGAACTTCAAGAAGGGTAGATCACTATACTGTACTAGGTTCACCGGTACTTTAAGTGGATTTGCACTGACACAGTATAATTTACCACTCAAATTTGTTTTATTTTGCCTAAGATTTACATGGACATGGCTGTACATTGTGCTTTTCATCTTTCCTTGGCATAAATACATCTGCAATAAACATCTAACCTGCCAGAACACTACTAGAGCTTGTTGCATGTAAGGTGTAAGCATTTGTTCTTTTCACTGACTGCTTCATCTTTTTGTCATTAATAGTGTCTCCCCAGCAAAGCATCCTTCTAGCTCTTCTACAAGTAAAGTACCTCTAAAGAAACCAGAGATAATGTTAAAACTAGAAAACAAGTTGGAGATACTAAAGTCTTGAAAATGGTAAAACAGTGGTTTGAGGAAAGACAGTTTGACACAGTGCTGATGCATATTATGGTAAGTGCTTAGAAGAGTGTATTAGGAACAAATTGTCAAAGCTAAAGGTTCATAAGAGCCCAGGCCCTAATATCATGCATCCCAGAGTGCTAAGACAGTTGTGCAACAAGCTTACTAAGTCCCTTAAAATCCTGCTCTGCAGATGCATGGATGAGCAAAAGATACCCAGCCACTGGATAATGGTATATGTGAGTCCTATATTCAAATAGGACAATTGCCTCTCCACAAATAATTATAGGCAGGTGAGCTTGACCAGCATAGTGTGTAAAGTACTAGAGAGCATTATAAGCGATGCTATGATGGTACTACGAAACGACCTGGTACAGGGAATCCCCGGGTTACATACAGGTTCCGTTCCTAAGGACTTTCGTAAGTCGGATTTGCACATAAGTCGGAAGACATGCATAGAAAGGGTCACAGGGGGGCACCGCTGCCCCTAAAGAGAGCACCTGGGAGCGCTGCTGCCCCTGGGAGTGCCGTTCGGGGTGCCTCCACCCCTGGCAGGGCCCCCTGGGGGTACCACTGCCCCTGGCAGGGACCCTGGGGGCCCCACTGCCCCTGGCAGGGTCCCTGGGGGTGCCACTGCCCCTGGCAGGGCCCCTGGGGTGCTGCCGCCCCTAAGAAGGCCCTTGGTGGCGCCGCTGCCCTTGGGAGGGCACCGTCGCCTCTCGCAGAACCCATGGGGGTACCGCCACCCCTGACAGGGCCCCTGGGGGCACCACCACCCCTAGGAGGTCCTCTGAGAGTGCCGTTGCCCCTTGGAGGACTCCTGGGGACGCCACCTCCCCTGATAGGACCCCTGGGGGTGCCACCGCCTGTGGCAGACCCCTTGTGGGTGCCACCGCCCCTAGCAAGGCCTCTGGGGACACCGCTGCCCCTGGGAGGGCAATTGGTGTCGCCGCCACCCTAAAGAACGGGCCCCTAGGAGCGCGGCCACCTCTGAGAGGGCCTCTGGCAGGGCCCCTGGGGTCGCAGATACCACTAGGGATGCCGTTGCCCCTAAAGAGAGCCCCTACGGACACCGCAGCCTCTAAGGAGAGCTCCTGGGGGCGTCGTTACCCATTAATGGGCCCCTGGGAGGGCCCCGACGCCGTGGAAGGGTCCCTGGGAATGCCATCACCTCTGAAAGGGCCATTAGGGGCGCCACAGCCCCTGGCAGGGCTTCTGGGGTCCCTCCTACCCCAAAGGAGGGCGCCGCCACTCTTGGGAGGGCCTCCTAGGGGTGCCACCTCCCCTATGAGGTCCTCTACAGGCGCCTCTGCATCTGAGAGGGCCCTTGGGAGCGCCACAGCCTCTGGAAGGGGCACTGGGAGAGCTGCAGCCTCTTGGAGAACATCTGGCGTAGCAGCCGTCCCTGGGAAGATCCCTGGGGGTGCCAACGTCCTGGACTGGCCATGGAGGCACCACATAAATTAGCAGGCTCCCTGGGGTCGCCGCCACCCCTAAAGAGAGCCCCTGTGGCCGTTGCCGTCTGTGAAGTCCCCTAGGACCGCCTCTAAATAAGGGAGGGCCCGTGGGGGCGGCACAGCTGCTGGAAGGGTTCCTGGGGTCACCACAGCCCTTGGAAGGGCCCCTGGGCCCCCAGGGGCTCTCCTTAGAAGTTGTGGTGCCCCTGGGGGCAGCGGCACCCCCAGCAGTTCTGCCAGGGGCTCTTCTTAAGGGCAGTGGCACTCCCAGGGCCCTCCTAGAGGTGGTGGTGGCCCCAGGGGCCCTTCCAGGGTTAATGACGCCCAAAGTGGCTCTCCTTAGGGGATACAGCACCCCCAGGTGCTCTCCTTAGGGCCAGGGGACCTGCCAGGAGCTACGGTGCTTCCAGGGCCCTCCTAGGGCATATATGACCCCAGAGGCGTTGGCATACCCAGGGGCCCTCCCAAAGGTGGCTGCGCCCCCAGGGGCCCTTCTAGGGGTGGCAACGACACCTCTTCCTAAGGACAGCTGCACCCCTAGGGGCGGCAGGGACCCCTGGGATCCTCCCAGAGATGGCAGGGACCTTTGGGACCCTCCCAGGGGCGGGAGTGTTTCAGCAACCGTTAAAAGGGTGGAGGGGGCCCCTGAGACACTTCTAAGTGTGGTGGGGATCCTCCCAGGAATGGAGGAGGACCCTGAAACCCTCCCAGACTGCAGCAGGAATCTCTGGGACCCTCCCAGGGGCGGCGGGGTCCCCTGGGACTCTGCACAGGCCGCACCTCCAGGGGCCCTATAGCATACTTGGTCGTGGTGTCGTACATATTACATACTTCCATCAATTCCTTACTTAAATGTGATTGGTGGACTGAAATGTATACCCACCAAATTACAGCCAATAGGAGAAGAGAACAGTCGGTCAGCACAACACCCCAACTTATGTTTTCCTGTTGGATATTATTCTCCATTCTGTTTTTAAGGAAGCGAAAATACTGAAAATTTTATGATGGGCATTGTAGTGAGCATCTGCCAGAGTTCTAAATAGCACAAAAACAATTGCCCACAGGGACCCTCCCAGCTGTGGCAGGGACCTCTGAGACTCTCCCAGAGGTGGCAGAGACCCCTGGGGCACTACAGGGGCTGCACCTCCAGGGGCCCTATAGCATACTTGATCGTGGTGTTGTACATAATACATATGTTCATCAATTCCTTACTTAAATGTGATTGGTGGACTGAAATGTATACCCACCAAATTACAGCCAATAGGAGAAGAGAACAGTCGGTCAGCACAACACCCCAACTTATGTTTTCCTGTTGGATATTATTCTCCATTCTGTTTTTAAGGAAGCGAAAATACTGAAAATGTTATGATGGGCATTGTAGTGAGCATCTGCCAGAGTTCTAAATAGCACAAAAACAATTGCCCACAGGGATCCTCCCAGGTGCGACAGAGACCCTCCCAGGAGTGGCAGAGCCCCTGTGACCCTAGCAGGGACTGTTGGAGACCCCAGGGATCCTTGCAGGGGTGACAGGAGTTCCTGGTACCCACACAGGTTCGGTGAGGTTATTCTCAGGGGCGTCTAGGACCTCAGGAACCCCCCCAGAGGCGTCGGGGGCCTCTGAGACCCTCCCGGGAGCAACGGGAGCCCCTGTGGCCCTTCCAGATGCGGCGAGAATCCCTTTTAGGGGCTGTGGGTCCTCATGGGACACTCCCAGAGGCGGCGGGGTCCCCAAAGACTCTTCCAGATGAGACGGGGACCCTCCCAGAGGCAACGGAGGCCCTGGGGACCCTCCCAGGTGCGCTGGGGACCCTTTCA
The DNA here is from genome assembly GCF_018991925.1 of Homarus americanus. Taxonomy (NCBI): domain Eukaryota; kingdom Metazoa; phylum Arthropoda; class Malacostraca; order Decapoda; family Nephropidae; genus Homarus; species Homarus americanus. The sequence goes on from NW_024750852.1 coordinate 4,549,930, forward strand.
GAGGTTTCGAGAGCTCCTGGGACCCTTCCATAGACAGCGGGGTCACCAGGGATCCTCACAGAGGCGGTGGGGGCCCCTGGGACACTGCAGGGGCCGCACCTCCAGGGGCTCTATAGCATACTTGGTCGTGGTGTCGTACATATTACATACTTCCATCAATTCCTTACTTAAATGTGATTGGTGGACTAAAATGTATACCCACCAAATTACAGCCAATAGGAGAAGAGAGCAGTCAGTCAGCACAACACCCCAACTTATGTTTTCCTGTTGGATATTATTCTCCATTCTGTTTTTAAGGAAGCGATAATACTGAAAATTTTATGATGGGCGTTGTAGTGAGCATCTGCCAGAGTTCTAAATAGCACAAAAACACTTGCCCACAGGGACCCTCCCAGCTGTGGCAGGGACCTCTGAGACTCTCCCAGAGGTGGCAGAGACCCCTGGGGCACTACAGGGGCTGCACCTCCAGGGGCACCTATAGCATACTTGATCGTGGTGTTGTACATAATACATATGTTCATCAATTCCTTACTTAAATGTGATTGGTGGACTGAAATGTATACCCACCAAATTACAGCAAATAGGAGAAGAGAACAGTCGGTCAGCACAACACCCCAACTTATGTTTTCCTGTTGGATATTATTCTCCATTCTGTTTTTAAGGAAGCGAAAATACTGAAAATGTTATGATGGGCGTTGTAGTGAGCATCTACCAGAGTTCTAAATAGCACAAAAACAATTGCCCACAGGGTTGTCCATCTGCCAGAGTTCTAAATGTGGCCACAGGGACCCTCCCAGCTGTCTGAGACTCTCCCAGAGGTGGCAGAGACCCCTGGGGCACTACAGGGGCTGCACCTCCAGGGGCCCTATGCATACTTGATCGTGGTGTTGTACATATTACATATGTTCATCAATTCCTTACTTAAATGTGATTGGTGGACTAAAATGTATACCCACCAAATTACAGCCAATAGGAGAAGAGAACAGTCGGTCAGCACAACACCCCAACTTATGTTTTCCTGTTGGATATTATTCTCCATTCTGTTTTTAAGGAAGCGAAAATACTGAAAATGTTATGATGGGCGTTGTAGTGAGCATCTGCCAGAGTTCTAAATAGCACGAAAACAATTGCCCACAGGGACCCTCCCAGCTGTGGCAGGGACCTCTGAGACTCTCCCAGAGGTGGCAGAGACCCCTGGGGCACTACAGGGGCTGCACCTCCAGGGGCCCTATAGCATACTTGATCGTGGTGTTGTACATAATACATATGTTCATCAATTCCTTACTTAAATGTGATTGGTGGACTGAAATGTATACCCACCAAATTACAGCCAATAGGAGAAGAGAACAGTCGGTCAGCACAACACCCCAACTTATGTTTTCCTGTTGGATATTATTCTCCATTCTGTTTTTAAGGAAGCGATAATACTGAAAATGTTATGATGGGCTTGTAGTGAGCATCTACCAGAGTTCTAAATAGCACAAAAACAATTGCCCACAGGGACCCTCCCAGGTGCGACAGAGACCCTCCCAGGAGTGGCAGAGCCCCTGTGACCCTAGCAGGGACTGTTGGAGACCCCAGGGATCCTTGCAGGGGAGACAGGAGTTCCTGGTACCCACACAGGTTCGGTGAGGTTATTCTCAGGGGCGTCTAGGACCTCAGGAACCCCCCCAGAGGCGTCGGGGGCCTCTGAGACCCTCCCGGGAGCAACGGGAGCCCCTGTGGCCCTTCCAGATGCGGCGAGAATCCCTTTTAGGGGCTGTGGGTCCTCATGGGACACTCCCAGAGGCGGCGGGGTCCCCAAAGACTCTTCCAGATGAGACGGGGACCCTCCCAGAGGCAACGGAGGCCCTGGGGACCCTCCCAGGTGCGCTGGGGACCCTTTCAGAGGTTTCGAGAGCTCCTGGGACCCTTCCATAGACAGCGGGGTCACCAGGGATCCTCACAGAGACACTGCAGGGGCTCTATAGCATACTTGGGGCACTCTGTGGTGCATACTTGATCGTGGTGTTGTACATATTACATACTTCCATCAATTCCTTACTTAAATGTGATTGGTGGACTAAAATGTATACCCACCAAATTACAGCCAATAGGAGAAGAGAACAGTCGGTCAGCACAACACCCCAACTTATGTTTTCCTGTTGGATATTATTCTCCATTCTGTTTTTAAGGAAGCGAAAATACTGAAAATGTTATGATGGGCGTTGTAGTGAGCATCTACCAGAGTTCTAAATAGCACGAAAACAATTGCCCACAGGGACCCTCCCAGGTGCGACAGAGACCCTCCCAGGAGTGGCAGAGCCCCTGTGACCCTAGCAGGGACTGTTGGAGACCCCAGGGATCCTTGCAGGGGAGACAGGAGTTCCTGGTACCCACACAGGTTCGGTGAGGTTATTCTCAGGGGCGTCTAGGACCTCAGGAACCCCCCCAGAGGCGTCGGGGGCCTCTGAGACCCTCCCGGGAGCAACGGGAGCCCCTGTGGCCCTTCCAGATGCGGCGAGAATCCCTTTTAGGGGCTGTGGGTCCTCATGGGACACTCCCAGAGGCGGCGGGGTCCCCAAAGACTCTTCCAGATGAGACGGGGACCCTCCCAGAGGCAACGGAGGCCCTGGGGACCCTCCCAGGTGCGCTGGGGACCCTTTCAGAGGTTTCGAGAGCTCCTGGGACCCTTCCATAGACAGCGGGGTCACCAGGGATCCTCACAGAGGCGGTGGGGGCCCCTGGGACACTGCAGGGGCCGCACCTCCAGGGGCTCTATAGCATACTTGGTCGTGGTGTCGTACATATTACATACTTCCATCAATTCCTTACTTAAATGTGATTGGTGGACTAAAATGTATACCCACCAAATTACAGCCAATAGGAGAAGAGAACAGTCGGTCAGCACAACACCCCAACTTATGTTTTCCTGTTGGATATTATTCTCCATTCTGTTTTTAAGGAAGCGAAAATACTGAAAATGTTATGATGGGCGTTGTAGTGAGCATCTGCCAGAGTTCTAAATAGCACAAAAACAATTGCCCACAGGGACCCTCCCAGCTGTGGCAGGGACCTCTGAGACTCTCCCAGAGGTGGCAGAGACCCCTGGGGCACTACAGGGGCTGCACCTCCAGGGGCCCTATAGCATACTTGATCGTGGTGTTGTACATAATACATATGTTCATCAATTCCTTACTTAAATGTGATTGGTGGACTGAAATGTATACCCACCAAATTACAGCCAATAGGAGAAGAGAACAGTCGGTCAGCACAACACCCCAACTTATGTTTTCCTGTTGGATATTATTCTCCATTCTGTTTTTAAGGAAGCGAAAATACTGAAAATGTTATGATGGGCTCTGTAGTGAGCATCTACCAGAGTTCTAAATAGCACAAAAACAATTGCCCACAGGGACCCTCCCAGGTGCGACAGAGACCCTCCCAGGAGTGGCAGAGCCCCTGTGACCCTAGCAGGGACTGTTGGAGACCCCAGGGATCCTTGCAGGGGTGACAGGAGTTCCTGGTACCCACACAGGTTCGGTGAGGTTATTCTCAGGGGCGTCTAGGACCTCAGGAACCCCCCCAGAGGCGTCGGGGGCCTCTGAGACCCTCCCGGGAGCAACGGGAGCCCCTGTGGCCCTTCCAGATGCGGCGAGAATCCCTTTTAGGGGCTGTGGGTCCTCATGGGACACTCCCAGAGGCGGCGGGGTCCCCTAAGACTCTTCCAGATGAGACGGGGACCCTCCCAGAGGCAACGGAGGCCCTGGGGACCCTTCCAGGTGCGCTGGGGACCCTTTCAGAGGTTTCGAGAGCTCCTGGGACCCTTCCATAGACAGCGGGGTCGCCAGGGATCCTCACAGAGGCGGTGGGGGCCCCTGGGACACTGCAGGGGCCGCACCTCCAGGGGCTCTATAGCATACTTGGTCGTGGTGTCGTACATATTACATACTTCCATCAATTCCTTACTTAAATGTGATTGGTGGACTAAAATGTATACCCACCAAATTACAGCCAATAGGAGAAGAGAGCAGTCAGTCAGCACAACACCCCAACTTATGTTTTCCTGTTGGATATTATTCTCCATTGTTTTTAAGTTAGCGATAATATTTGAAATATGACGGGCGTTGTAGTGGGCATCTCTACCAGAGTTCCAAATAGCGCAAAACCAACTGCCCCCACGTACCCTCCCAGGGGTGGCGGGGACCCCTGGAACACTCACAGAGGCAGCAGGGGCCCCTGGGACCCTTCCAGAGGCGCAGGAGGCCCATGGGACCTTCCCAGGGTTGGCGGGGACCCTCCCAGGGTTGGTGGGGACCCCTGGAACCCTCCTGGTAGTGACGGGAGCCCCTGTGACCCTTCCAGATGCGGAGAGGACCCTTTCAGGGGCAGCGGGGCTCCAGGGACTCTTACAGAGGCAGCAGGGATCCCAGGGACACTCCCAGAAGCGGCGGGGCCCCCTGGGACCCTCCTAAATGCGACGGGGATTCTTTCAGGGGCGGCGGGGTTTCCTGGGACCCTTTCATGGGCGGCGGGGGCTCCTGGTTCCTTCCCCGGGGCGGCAGTTCCCCTGCAACCCTTCCAGATGCAGCGGGGGCCCCTGGGACCCTCTCAGGGGAGTAGGGGGCCCCTGCAACCCTCTCAGGTGCAGAGGGGCCTCTGTAACCTTAATAGGGGCGGCGGGGGCCTGTGGGATCCTCCAAGCGGCGACTGGGCCTCCAAAGACTCTCCCAGACGTGGCAGCAGCCCCTGGGACCTTACCATGTGCGGCATTGGCTCCTATTACTCTCTCAGTTGTGGATGGGGGCCCTTATTAATTTCCCAAGGGTGGCAGTGCCCCCAGCATCCTCCAAGGACATGTGACTTACCCTGGGACCCTCCCAGAGGCAGTGGGGGGCTCAGGGACCCTCCAAGAGGCGGCGGGGATCCCTGGGACCTTCCTAGTGGTGGCGGGGGCCCCTGGGACCCTTCCAGATGTGGCTAGGACCCTTTCAGGGGCAGTGGGGTTCATGATGAAATCACTAGCAACTGTGTGAACTCCTGTTGGAAGGCCCTATGGCCTGAAGCGGTGAATGATTTCACTGGCTTCCCCTCAGTGGAGCCCCAGATGACACACACGGTGCAGGTGGCAAGGCAGGTTGGTGGGGAGGGTTTTGGTGACATGAAACCAGAAAAAATCAGAGAAGAGCTGGTTGGAAACACTGGAGAAGAGTTAACTAATGAAGAACTGGCTTCTTTACTAAAAGAAGATGAACAAGATGATCAGGAACGAGAACTTGGTCCAGTTGATTTTGAGGAAAACATCTGGACATTAGAAAAAATTAACAAAATTTTGACATTCTTCAGGCAAGGAAAAGAAGCACTTCTGGAATTAGACCCATCTCTACGCCACACACTGAAGATAAACAGATGTGTGGACCAAGCACTATCACCACTCAATGAAATCTACAAGGATTTAAAGCGACAGAGATCTCAGCTCCCCATCACACTATTCTTCTCCAGAGTTCCCAAAACACTAGCTTTAACTCAATCTTCTGCCACTTCATCATCAACTTCTTAGTCATCACCTTACGTCCAGCTAGGGAAGAGTTGGCAAGGATCAAGAGGAGTCGACACCTTAGGACAGTACAGTATATGTTATTTCATGTTTATCATATTGTCTTATGCCCATCATCATATCATTCATTACATATATGGGATCTGTATTAATCATCATTGTCATCATAGGAAGAAGATCCAGGATGACTGGCGAGTTCAGATATTCAATGTTTTTGTCTGTCTTTGTTCATAATACCTGTACATATAATTATTTTGTATAATTAAAATTAAAGTAACCATACAATGAGAATTTTACTTACCTTTCATTGTTCTTTCTTGAGGTGTACAATCAGTCCAATAGGAGATCATCACACCTCAAATACTTCATTCCACAATTTAGTTTTCTAATTTCTATCCACATACTCTTTCAGTGACTTATTATATAAAGCAGGTCTATTTTGTACCATACTAATTAAATTTTCAATACAATCCTTATCTGCATTAAATTCCATTTCAAACAAACCAACACACTATCGAGGTACAGACGGTGAAGACTTCGCCTTCGGAATGAGGTGAGAATCGGCTGACAGTTCACTGCCAATGTGCTCGCACACGTTGAAACCTGCATACACAAGCGAGTTGGCCAACTATTCCCTTGCAGACAAGTTGTAGCATATCACACTTTTCAGTCGCCCAACTATTGAATTGCATGTGTGAGCGCTCCCATTTGGCTCTATGGTTCTCACTTATGCAATTAAACTGTTGGCTGACTAAAAATTGCATGTGCGTGGGGGACCTTAGTGTTGGTGATGGTGAGTGGTGATGGTGGTTAGTGTTAGTGGTGGTGATGATGGTGGGTTTTGGTGGTGAGTATGTTAGTGTTGGTGGTGATGGTGAATGTTGGTGGTATTGAGTGTTAGTGGTGGTGGTGAGTGATGATGGGGAGTGTTGGTGGTGATGGGGAGTGTTAATGATGATGGTGAGTGTTGGTGGTGATGGTGATTGTTGGTGGAAGTGAGTGTTGGTGATGGTAAGTATTGGTGGCGAAAAGTGACCCAAGTGGTCATAACGACTTTCGGCTTTAACGGACCAACCTTCCACCCAATTAATCCATTATATTGGGTGTTTACTGTACTGTACTGCTAAGCTCTGCCATCATTTATTTAGTGCTGAACGTGTTGGTGTATATACTCAACTATTTTATTCGTTGAATACTATTTGCTTGTATTTAGTTATAAAATTACTAATAGTTTATGGATGAAAATTTAATACGGTACAGAAATATTGTCGATAGGTGGACAACGTGTACACAAAAGGAAAAAAGCTTAGAAAGCAACAAAACAGAAATAACATAAAATAAGAACTGTACATAATCTTTTCACCATATCAAAGCTAGCTCTACATTGATTACTTTGCTTCACAGTATGGAATTAATTCTTCATATACAGATGAAATGTTGTGCTTTTGTATGGTGTGACCGCATACATTACAAAATGATCCTACTTCAGTACATGGATGGGAAACTGTGGCCCATGACCACTGAGGGTGTTACAGTGGCCTGAGATCATATTTGAATTCAATGTCTTATGAGGGCCTGTTTTTTTTTTTAAATTGGTTCATTTTTTTTCCAAATGTGTAAAATTACTCTGAACTAAGAGTCACTTTAACATATTAAACACCAGTGTATGGTGTAAAGCTACTAGTTTTAATTTTAATTTATAAAAGAAAGTTTGTTTACACCGAACAGGCTATCACACAGTATGGATACTGCAATATATGAGGAGTATTAATGGGGCTGAGCTCCACAGTATTTCTGCCAAAGTACAATGTGTGTAATTAAAAAGTACTGGAATGAGATGCAGTTATTTTTGCTACCATTAGATGCAGTTATTTTTGCTACCATTAGTCCTTTTTGAATAAAGAAAATATTTAATTTTTAACACTGAAATACCTTTACAGTATTCCAATAACTAAATTCATTCAAAGACAAAACTGAAAGAATAAAACAAAGTTGTTGGTAAAAAACATTTCCACACTACAAAATTAATTTTATTTACAAGTCATCACAATTGAAAACATCATACTGTATGTATCGTCGAAACAACAAATAAAATGTTAAATTACAACAAAATTCTAAACTGGATTTACATATTTTTGACAACACAAGCCATAGTTTTTTTCTCTGTGTATGAATGATGTGGGGAATCAAGAATGTTAACAAAAGTAAAAGTAAATAATGCCATTTGTGCTATGACATTGCATTTTTATCACTAAATGGAATACAATACCCAGTAATAGGTCTAACGTTTGGGCAAACCTCACAAGTTAGTTTCTTGTCTATCTTCCTTTTTCTTAACTTCTTCAGCAACATTTTCCATTTCTAAGTCTATTCTTTCCTTAGCACGCACAATCTGCAGTAATAAGTTTGAAAATAATTACAAGTATAAATTCATGTAAATGCACTGTATAGTAAATGTATTGTACATCCTCATGAAACAATGATCCTTTGGTGGATATTCTGAGGAGGCATTAATTGATATGATTGTCCCTAGAACACATCAATATTTACCATAATGTGCAACTACATTATGTGAAGGTTTTGGAGAAGTGATTAGCATCCATACGTCTAGTTGACGTACGGCTGCTGAAAGAACATCTGAAAACAGTTCTGTGTAAGATCACTCCAATCAAATTTAGGCACAATTAATTTACTAATTATGTATCGATATCTATGCATTACCTAAGTCAATGCAACAAAGTTAACAAACTATTATTTAAATTACTTTAATCAAACATAAAATATATACTGTAGACAGGTATCACTGAATATTGTAGTAATATCCCTGATTGCCAGAATAATTGGTGAAGAAAGTTTCAGTGTTTGAGAGATTTCCGGGTATTGAGACGAATCCTTATCCCGAGAAAAAATCACTTTACAGAACTTTTCTCGGCACTGCTAAATGTTTCTGAAGCTAAACTATACATCTGGTATGGAGCACTGTTGCTAGGGAGGGTTAAGTGCAGTCAGACAGCCACATAGCTGTATTCAAATAAACAAAATATACTAATGTATCCATTATACTGCACTCACCAGCAGATGCAGATGCTTGAGCTTGTAATTCAGGCAGGCCAAATGGTGATATGATGATACAGAATGGCTTGTCTTTGTGGTGTACCATCTACTGTACTGTATTAGGTGTTGCTAACTGTCACTTATATTCCATGAAGGAGGGATTGTACATGTGCTGCATACTGTACATACACCCTCTACACACTAGCCTACATTAGGCATACAGTACACTGTTCACTTTGCTATATACTGTATGCACAGTACTTTCACACTTACTGAATGTACAGTAAACATGGGTCCCCAACTTATGAACAAACGCTGATACGAACGAGGTTAAACTTTAAATATACAGTATTTTATTTACCTGAGGACTTATTGTTTACGTTCATTTACTGTATTTTGTCATTCTATATCTTCTTTTCGCTTAAATTAAGTGATTTTAGATGTAAATAAGGACTTAGGCTATGATATAATGGGATATTAAACATTGTTCTGTAAGTACGGCAAGCACATTGCATGTGTTTTGACTTACGTACATTTTCAACTTAAGAACGTCCACAGGAATGGAACCCATTCGTAACTACAGTACAATAATAAGTTTTTACGTCTTAATGCTGCTTTAACAGTATCCTTGCCAGTTGTATCCTGGTACAGTAATGTATAATACTGCACAATGCAGATCATGTGCATGAGCAACAATAAGCAAACAAACAAAGTTTGTACAAGAGTAGAAATGGCAGCAGACAATGAACAAAAGCGTGTCATGATGCTAGAGTTTGAGATAAGCTGCGAGATACATCAGCCAATCATAGGTATCCCATACAGTCACATGACAGTAGTAACCAATCACACCATACAAGAACTCTGAGCTTACAACCTACATTCTCCATGCAACTAGCCCGCCCACACACTCAGCACATGATGCAATCTCTCGGAAATTCATTTGCATGCCCAAAATAGAGAGGTTTTTTTAATTTCCTGGAATGAATATTTCTAGGGAATGAATATTCCAGCTATCAGGGATATTACTATTATCAAAAAACAATGTCAACCGTTCTGAGATGCATAGCCAAAAGGCTACTCTACCCATGTAATAGTTCCCTATTGTTGACTCGCCACCAATAGATTTACCTTACAATGGTTGAATGATGATGCCTTGGATGGCTGATCCCCTAACCAGAGATATGTTACTGTAATTTAAAAACAGTGCAAGCAAGTAAATAAGAGATTGACATTTGTGTATAAAGTACTGAGTTTTCATCTTACTGAGAATGTACTTACTTTGTCAGTGGTGGTAAATGTACAAGTTTATGCTTATAAAGTCCTGGAAGGAGTGAAATAAGGGTCATATGTATTAAAATAGCTGTCAAACCCCAAATGCGTGGTTCAGACCCAATATATACTGGTAAGGTATAGCCTTTTGGAATTCTTTTAGAACGGAACTGAGTTTGTTTTGCATTCCGAGAATTACAAAGGCTTTTGACAGAGACTGCAAATACTGACTCAACTTCATCCTCAGACAATTTTAAGGAAGATGGGTCAATATGTCCTACATAAGCTAGAACTCCTCTTATGGAAGTCTCTCCTAACTTGCTGGGAAGAGGGGGCATCATTCCCCAAATATCAACAGTGGATCGGTTGATACCAATTTCTTCCTCAGATTCCCTTAGAGCAGTAGTAATGAGGTCAGGATCACCTACATCAGCCATGCCCCCTGGAAAACTTACTTCTCCCCCATGATTGTTTAAGGTTCTGCACCTCACAGTTAACAAAAGTGACAATTCTCCATCTACATGACACATAGGGATAAGTACAGCAGCAAACTTCTCAGGATCATGAGCAAAATTTCTGGAAGCAATCGTCTTCTCCATGCGGCTGACACACCTCTTTCGATTGGCCTCAGACAAAACTGTATCCCAAGTAAGGGGAGATGTGGCAAATTGTCTAGCAGGGTAAGTTGAGACTGGGATAAGAGACTCTGTTGCCCTTGCCCACAACCCTGAGTAACCTGCTGGTGAGATGGCCAAGGCACCGACCCTCTTCCACGTTCCTTCCATGGACATCTATGAGGAAAGCCAGGAATCAGCTACAACCAGTTGCTTACTTAAGGAATGAGCTCATATAATTGGTTTATTGCAATTTCGTTTTTTGCATATATTAATTTAAAACCTACCATAAAAAATTATACTTGTAATATCTGCCAGCCACTGACAAGACCAAATAAAAATATTCTGAAATACTTCAAACATAAAAGAGAGTTAATGCCTCTGTATGAGGATGCTACTCTTAAGTCTAAATAATTTCAGTCAACTTTCATTTATACCAAGAGAAGGAAGCACAGCAACCAATACCTGTACTCACACATTAAGAATATTCATCACTCTTGTCATTTTACCATTTATGACATAGATCAAGTGCACTTACACTCAACATCATTGGCAGTTGGCACCTCTCTTATGCTAAGTTTATCAACAATTTGCATTTTTACATGTCTAACTGGTCTGGGGTAAATACATACGTCCTGTACATGACAGTTGTATCAAGTTATTACATATTTTCATTAATTTCACTCTACAAAGAATCCCAAATAATTCACAATTTTCTCACAAACCCTTGTGGGTTCCATAATATGGTTCCTGAACTACAGGTTGGGGACCACTGCTGTATACAATACAAGTATTCCTCTGCAAATGAGATCACCAGTTCTTGAATCTCAATATAATTTGACAAACTATCAAATTGATTTATCTCTAAACTTGCTTATTCTAATATACTCTATCCAAATGTTCCTCCGAAACGTAAATTTAAATAACGGAGAGGTGCAGCCTGGGAATCAGCTTGGCGACAATTATGTTCCACCATATGCCCAGGAAAGTACCCTCGTTCAAGGCACAAGATATCACCCCTCCTCCCAAGCTCCATTTGCTCTGTATTCGCTGTAAATGAAATGCTCTCTATTTATCTGTGAATATGCCCGGCTGGAAAAATGAAGTACATGGCTCTTTATTGACTGTTGTACAGCCATGCCAGGCATGCAGCTTAAGAGAGAACATTACTTACTTTACTCTGAATATAAAATGATCCTCCTTTAGCTTTGTCGTTGATACTGAAAAGATATTCATAATTCTTCTTTATTCTCTCTAAATCCAATTCTTCAACATTAAGTATTTGTTTGGCCTCTTCTAAGCTCATCCCCAATTTTTGATTTGTTGCCGAGTGCTTGGCACCAGCAGCTCCACCACCTGCTCTCTGTGCCGCTGCTTGGCTAGCTGGAATGGAAAATAATAATCATATTAATTATTACAAAGTACTTATAAACACTCAAATTTTAATACATGAGGCAGGACAGTAAATTATTTGTTAATCAGTAAGGGAGATGGACTATATATACTGTACATGAGATATCTACTCAGATTGTGTGTTTAGTTGCGCTCCTGTGTGTTTACAAAGTGAACAAAATTAACTGATTTCTTTTCAGAATAGGCTTTCCAATCTGGAGTATTATGAGTCAAGAGAAAATTTTAAATTAAATTTGAGGAACCACCAAGTTGTTTCAAATTAAGAGGTAAATCAGTTTTTAGAAGGATTACCGTTGTTCCTCAATAACTTAAACATCACAAATTTTTAAAACTTATCAGTTACATATTTTAAGACCTGTTGAACAACAGGGATATGGTAATACTGTACTTCCTTTGGGTGTGCACCTAAAACATGTTTTTTTTTTTACTAATATTGTTCAGGTATTGAAAAACTTCTTTCTTACCTCTAGACAACCACAAATCCAGTGCAGGAATTCCAATTTCTGTACCTTTATTTTTCAAAAGATTTCCATCCACAACAATGGATCACATCAATCCGCCACCCCATCATTGTGCTTCAAGTATTGTAGACCTACCAACGCTTACCAGCGAATGTTCCAATTGTCAGTCAAAATGTCTACCCACCACTGAAATAAGATAATAAAACAAACCCTATCCTAATCTAATCATCATACCCCCAAATAAAATATTTTTCATCTTTGTTTCATTGTTGGGTTAGGTTTCATTGGTTCATGTTACCGGTATCTTGAAAGTAGTTGGGTGCTAGTAAGATTTGGGTGATTATTGATGACTGACCCGCCGCTGATTTTTCTTAGAAAATGATTTTAAAAATGCCGCAATTTCACTATGTTTTACAGTGGACATTAGCATTTATAGCAAATAAGTTAAAAAGTAGTTATTTCAAAATTAAACATAACCTTGCCTTAGTAGATAAGAAAAACAAGCAGCAGAATGTTGTCGGAAGACTTCACCAACCTAACTAACATTACCTAACTTCCTAGCTGTGGGGTTCTGTTCCCCGGCATATTAAACAGAAAAAACTTACTAAGATATTGTGTAATTTTAGTATTTTGTGGATGTGAGAGCAGCCGCCTGGACTTAGAGTGGATAGCGTCAATATGATTGGCTGTTTACATCCGGGACACCGCATCACTGTCGCATTGCCACCGAGAAGACAAAGTAAATGTGTGCCTAGGCGCCTAATTATCTACCAAACGAATAATTTTCCAAAGAAATGATTATCATATCAGAACTCACTGATGAAAATATAGTAAGAAAATAAACATCAAAACAAATAATGCATCAGCTGATTAAGTCATCAATATTAGCCAAGATTTGTTTGTAAATATTACGGGAATTGTACAAAATGGCATAAGTTGGATGTGGTCCATTATACACAGGGAGAAAAATTATAAAAAAACAAAATACAGTACTGTGGAAAAATTACAATTCCAGTAGTACTGTACTGTACTGTACCGTACTTGACATACAGTTTTCTTGAGGAAAGAAAAATGTTTTTACACAGCATTACCGTAATCAAAAATAGGTGGTGTAAGTGCACACTCAAGGTAAGTAATACTGTACCTTTACTAGGAATATTACCTGCAATTTCTTGCCGCAGAGCTTTGGCAAACGCCCGACCCACCACTTGAGCACCAGCAATGACTAGTTGAGCTATGTGCTTTGCCTGCAGAATAGACAATTAGTGCATTGTTCACCTGAAGTAAATGATTAGCACTAAGATAGAACTCCAACACTGAAGTTAAAACAAGTGGTCAGGATTTATTTCGGCCACTACTCATGGTTAATGGTCTGAAGAATAAGTTAGATATTTCAAGTGTAACTCATGAAAAAAAGGTAAATACTGCACAGTGAACTGGAAGACAGTCGTACACATTAACCAGCAACTTTAGGACATTTTTCTAATGAATATAAGTGACTTCACACTCCATGAAAAAGCCAGAGTTTGGGGGAAAAATATTTTTTAATATTATTACACATTATTTTTTTCCCCAAACACTGTTCTACATCTGCATGTTACAACACCATATCCACTGTTTACATATAGGACATTTTGTTTCATATAAGGAAAGTAACAAATACTCCTACATTATATGATTTATTGGTTATATTATGAAGCAACCTAACCTCTCTAGCTTCTTAACCTAGATTAGATTACTGTGGCTATGGCATGAACAGTCAGTGCCCTGGAAGCACTTCTGTGGATGAAATGAAACTTCCTGGATGTAAACATTAGAGCTATGGTATCCTAGTGCATACAAAACCCCACTATAACAAGCTACAGTTTTCCTTAGTTTTCATAATTTCATACAACAATACTAGAGATAAAGATGGGTGAAGGGTGCTGTATTTCAATGTAAGAACCTGATGGAGAAAATGAATGGTAAAGATTAGGTAGACAGCCACAGGTATATAGGGATATAAAGCAGAAAATAAAAATAACAATAAGTACTCTACTTTATTTTCTTCAGAAATATATATTTTTAGATTCTTTTGCTTTTTAAATCGCTTACAAAACTTTACCTATTACAGAAAACTTTAAAAAGCGAACAAATTTAGTAACAGGTGCCAAGACCTATGTTAAGAAACTTTTCAATTTAAGAAAATTCTTCAGTTTGTCAAGAACAGCCCAAAATATGGTGGAGGAAATAAAGTTTAGCTAAACAAAAAGTTCATAAAAACCTAACCTAACAGCTCACATATCAGTTTACATGACTTACCTAGGATTTTATTCGGTTTAGAGTAACCTCCCGCTATTTTACCGTGAGCGCACTCTGGCTAATTGTCCATTAACGGTGAACAACACAAGAACTATATTTGGCCTGACTCTGGTGGCATTTGGTATTATTTCGCCATAAGTCGATAATTTGTAGCTGTAAACATACCTAATCATCTTTGTTGTGCACGGAAACTTATTATAAAAGAAGTGAAATTTACTAAAACCTAATAGAACCTGACCTAACCAACCATAAGAAACTTAGCTGGTTACAGTAAAATATCCACAACGAAAACTTTGAGGATTCTTAGTTTTGCTTTATCTTCCTGAATACAAATCAATATAGGGTTCCATGATTGTCCTCTACCGAATCTTACCCGAGTGAGCCACTATTACAATACATCAACTAAATCTAACAAACTTAACTTAAAATAACGTAATGAATTCCAAGACAGTTACTAGGACTAACATCCAGTACACGGGCCTTGACCTGTACACTTGAATTATAGTTAGCGTCTTAGTACATATAAATACTTACCATTCTGATGTGTAGAAGTTTCCGTGGTTCCCAACCTTAGTATACGAATATAAGTCTTTAGAATCTATTGAAACATGTCGAAATTACACGGTTTGTATGTTAACAAGGCCGCACGTCGTCTGCTAACGGTCTCACACAGTTAATGGACTTTGACAATTTTGTAACTGTAGTATTGTTGACCAATGTATTTCTCTAGCAAATTCAAGGTTAGCTTTCAATAGGTTTTAATGCAAATAATTGGTGTCATCATTTAGGAATTAGCTAAGCAATAAGACAAAGAATAAAAGATTCAAGTAAGCTGAAGAGGATAAAGGTAAAAGTACTCACTCCCGCACAACAGCACGAGAAAAAGTTGTTTTATGTTAAAATATATATATGAGATTTGATGTTTTAGCTAATTAAATAAATCCCACTTTTTTTAAGGAATATTAATGACTATTGTACGATAAAGATATAAGAAACCGCACTCGGGAATTAGGTAGTTAATCCAGTTGTTTTTCTCTATTTACAAGAAAGACGATTTAGTAAATAGATTTCAACTAATAATTTTTATGGTATTCAATTATTCTAATAAAATATCCAAATGATAATATAATTTACCCATATATTGTTGCGTAATGTTAGGAAACTGTGTTTGATAACTAAAGGTAACACTCGGAAGACCAGCTGACCTTTACTCTTACCGTGATCCAAGGAACATCATAAGGAACTAATATTAGTCTTACGGGAGTAACTCAATCCCTATTAGTTATATGCTTATCCGAGAGATGGAGCAAAATCGCTGGTGTGTCGCCTGTCCTTCCACATATTTTGCCCTTCAAAATTGGGTAGGTGGCGACCGTGGGTGGCGGACTGGCGGTAGATATAAATATGGTTCCAAACGCCATCTACCGTTGTGGACTAACAGAGGCAATAATCGAGAGCTAAGGTTTCATTTCTTCCCGAACGACAGAAAACGGTAAGTTCACAGTTATGTGGTTGATTCATAAGCAGTGACGATTAAATTGTAGTTTGATTGATTGATTGATTGAAACATATTATTTAGCCAGAAAAAATACAGATACAGAGTGGATAATAATAACAATATTAACATGGCTGAGCCAGTTGAGAGCCTGAGCTCTCTTTGAGGCACCTGATATATACTATGCATTTATCTTAAGGAAGTATTATGTAACATTTAGTATCATCTGGAATAGTACAATAGCATGGTAGTAATAAGTACATCGCATAATGTTACCACGGTTATCACTTCAATATTTATTTATTTTATTATATATATATATATATATATATATATATATATATATATATATATATATATATATATATATATATATATATATATATATATATATATATATATATATATATATATTAGAGTGGAATTTAAAAACATAAGTATATTGGGGAGCAGTACAATCTGGGCTGTACAGTGATAAGGTTGAACAAGAGGACAGAGCTTTCAGGATTATGTCTAGTTGGCAATTATGCTTATTGCAATGGTAATTACTTATTTATTTACATGGTAATTTCCGATAAAACGGATTTGGTGGTACAGTAAAAGCAGATACTGTAAATATAGTAAGTGTTACAAGAAATATTAATACTTCGACAATAGATATTTTTTTAGAGATGATTTAAAGGAAGGAAGCGTAGTCTTTGCTCGGATGTGTGGGGGTAAGTTGTTCCACACCTTCACACCATGATATTTTATGGAGGTCTGGGACTGAGAGGAGCACACGGGGGTGGTCTTAGTAGCTCTGGGTGCCTTAAGTTGTATCTCTGATTATTCCGGAACTGGAAGTAATTATTGTCAAGCAAGTGATTGATAGATTTGTAAACAAAGAGGGCACAGCAGTAAGTGTTAATATCCTCGAATTTTAAAAATTTCAATATAGCAAATTTTTCGTTTGTGTGATCTGTTTTTTTCAAGTATGTCATTGTCCTTACAACTCTCTTTTGTGCAGTAACCAGAGATTGTGTTTTTGAAGAGCCAGAGGCCCCCCATAGTGTGACAGTGTATCAGGTGTTGGTAACAAGATCATGATAGATTTCTTCCATTGCTGTGAGAGTGAGTGACTGTCGAGTGTGATACATGATACCGCACTGTTTATTGATTTTACTGTGAATGGCTTGAATGTGGTTTCTCCAGTTAAGTTTCTCATCAACAATAACTCCGAGGAATTTAGTATTTTGTTCGCGTTTGAGGACTATATTATCATTTAAACACTTAGCTTACTGGCCATTCGGGCAGCAGGTCTTATTTGTTACTTGTTTTGAACTTTACTTTTACTTTTATCCTCTTCACCACTCATCGGCTCGTTAGCACTGGCTCCTGAATGTATCTGAACCTGCTCCAGTCCTGGTCAAGTCTGTCCTTGAAAGAGCTCACACTCGGTGCTGTCACAACACTGTGCCAGGTTGTTCCACGAGTTCACAACTCTCACTCCGAAAAAGTTAGCCGTCACTGTTGATTGTTCAGTCGCACCCATCGCGTAAACCCCTCCCTTTTATAGTTGTTTCGGTTAACGTTACTCTTCAGTCCGTCCACGCTCTTGGCAACAACACACCTCTATTCCGCCATCATTTTTGCTTCTATTGTTTTTAGATAGTCAGGGCTGGACCCAACTGTGTGCGGCTGTGCAGAGCCCCCATCCATCACTTAGAGGTCCCCTCCTGTAAACAATATACTTGTTGTTTAGTAGGATTCCTATTTCAATTCCGAGGTGTCGTGTGGCGTGCCCATCTTAAAACTACAGGCAAGAACGTTTCAGCTATTTGGCGCCATAAGTTTGGGTTATGGCGGTTTCTGTCTATAAAAACATGGCAACTGATACTGATTTACCTTCCCTTTATATATATTTGCACGTATGTTTGTATAACAGTATCAAGATTATGTTCTCATAGAAAATCAGGAATATTTGTGAGTGAGGGACTTGGCACGATGGGAGGAAATCCTTGGGAGGAGGGGCCCTCAACCATTATCTTGCACAGGGCCCCCTATAGAGCCGGTCCTGGATATAGTCTTCTATTGGGGAAATGCTTTATTTCGGAGTTAGGACATATATTATATAGCATGGTAATGCGATTCAGACCACCCGCTTGCTACATCCTCTTCCTCCCATGGCTCGTCGTAGAGAAACGTTTACCTTCTTTGGTAACCAAACAAACATTTGAAAACCTTTCCTAACTTGTAAAAATGTTAAGTATCGCTTTTGAATTTATGGATCTCATCTGAGCACCGAAAACAACACCATGATCACCACTGTTATATATGTGTATGTTTATATGCTGCCTTTATTGATTATATATACATTATATATTATGTTACTTCTCACCAAGTTAGAATGTGCTTAGGCCTGTGTAATCACGAATGTCTTAGGCAAGTGGTACACAACAACAACGAATAAAACGCTCTGAGTATGTGGCTTCCCATTCTCCCATTAAATCATGGAAGATACTACAACCACCACATACTAAAATACGAAAAAAAACACCATCACCTACTAAACACCGAAAACATGAATTAGGTAAGCTTTCAGTTTTAGGATTTTTAAGGGTAATGAAGGTTAAGTTAAGTTTTCATTTTTTTACCCTACATTTTCCCTCTACTGCAAAACCCTACCCACCTTGAACAAATAATGTTATTGGTAATTTTATCAGTTAAAATACTCGAAAAATATTGCCATTAGTGTTGGTGTAACTATATAATTTGTCCTAATCTTGGTGCTCGTATGGGGTAAATTAATTTAAGTAACAGTGATATTATGTAATTGTATTATTATGTGCGACTGATGTTGATAATCAGGCCGGGAAGTAAATCCTTTGTACAAATTTAAAACAGTATGTACTTTACGATCTTTGCGAAAATTTCAATGGATCGCCCTTTATAATAGGTCAACAACGTACAATTTTAGGCAAAATCGGTCAGAGGACAAATATCATCAAAAGCTTCATTATTAATCGATCTTTGTGAATTTTTTAGTAACTATACTGAGATTTAGTCAAGATCATACTGCCAGAGACTTTAATGTTATTATTATTATTGTTATTATTATTATTATTATTATTATTATTATTATTATTATTATTATTATTATTATTATTATTATTATTATTATTATTATTATTATTGACCATAGCCCTCAACTTATAGAAGATTCACTTTTACTAAACACATCTGTAATGGAATACATAAATAAAGATGTTTCAGGCGGGTTTAAATTTTGTGATATAATATACTGTAATCCAGTTTAGTAACTTGCGCCACTGTGTACGAAGATGCAACAACGACGAGTGAAGTATTTTTCTTGTGAGTTGCAGGGTGTAGTAAACTTATTTTACATTTGTGCAGGAGTGTCGGCGGCTCGTTCAAGGCCTTACGTGACTGTCATACCCTGACTCTCGGCCAAGTAATGTCACTGAGGATGACACTTGTACCGCAGGCCCAGGGAGGAAGAGGGGGTAGGAATGTGACGGTGGGAGTAGGAATGCCACAGCTGGGAGTAGGAATGGCACGGCGAGGCGGCAGGGGACATGCGTAGTGGCGGTGGCGACCCGTCACTAGGGCGGCACTCGCTCCTGCTGCCAGTACTCCTGCCCTGGCGTCGCTGATCGCCTGCTGGCACCCGACCTCGCGTACTCACGTTCGTCCCCAACCCCGCTACAGGGAATTCCTCTCCCCAGCTGTGCTCAGCGTCAAAACAAAGTGCATAATAATATAACCTGCCGGCGTGACTCGCCCTATACAGCTTTGTGATAGTAGGGAGTAGATATAACTTATTATAGTGAGTGTGGGTAAGGGGGCGTCGTGGTAGTGTGGGTGAGTGTTGGAGGGCCGCAGCTGACTGAGCGTCGTGTCTCGATCGTGCCCTGGTGGTGGTGCCATTGTTATGCCGAGATTGACACACATGCCCACCCCACCACCATACTAATGACAGGGGCGGCCCATGACCAGCAGTGGTGGTGAGGAGGTAGCGAAGGGTCCTCCACGTGTCACTGCACTTATACTTCTCCCCCCCCCCCGTCACCCACTTCTTCCTCTCCTCCAGGTAAGCTCACTGAATTGATAGAGCAGCACGTAACACTGTTCCCACCAGAATACTGAGTGGCGGAACAACTCTCTCTTTATGTAAATACTACACTACTACAGTACACTCGTGATCATAACACAAGTTGTTGGTACCAAAGCAGCATGTTAAACCTAAATGAGTCATAATATTCATGACACGACCATGATACTCAAACTTGTCAACACAATTACAATACTGCCATTGCTATGACAATCTATTAGACTTTGATGACACATCAACAATACTGTCATGGTACAACTATATCACCCATGGCAACCACAAAACTTCTCATGCCAACCAAAAGCCATGACATAACTATACTACTGTCATGACAACGCTATCGTGCCATGACCACAAGTCATGACACAGTTACAACACTGTCTTTACAGAAATTCTAGAATATCAAAACAAACATTATCACCGTCAAGGCCCATGTGGACGCCAGTTCATGGGAACTCATATATAACTGTTTTAAATTTATGATACGGTTCTGTTCTTACCATCAGCCCTACGGTTCCTTATTTGTATATTGTTTATAAGACTGAATCTAACTAACTCACGTCTTAGGTGACGAGAAAATGATGACAGCTACAAGAGCATTTGAATTGTACCCAAAATACCGTCACCAGATACGTTCTATCATCTCCAGAATCCGACTAAGTGTTAATCTATCCGTGATAGTTGGGATCTCTCTCTCTCTCTCTCTCTCTCTCTCTCTCTCACTTCTTTTTCGCGTTGTTAATCGTTATACGTAGTTCAGCATTTGGGAGATAGTACGAGTGTTTAGGCAATGGTTGCTCCTCTAGGCCGGCCACCTAGACGTGAATTTAAAGTGTAGAAGCTGTCGCCAACACAACAACCACACCCTGAGTTAACGAGTTGCATGACCCAGTGACAAGGAATAGTCCGAGAAGACCGGACAACTCACTAACTGCACTGGCTAACCATTACCCCGGAACACGATCTGCAAATCGATTAACATTCAGAGCCCCAATTACTGCCCATAGTTTCACCCTGCCTGGGGATCAAACCCGGGTCCACTGCACTTACATACATAAACAGGTGAGTAATTTAGTATTTTTAAATTATTCGTGCTGTTGAGGTTAAACGAGTGAAACAAATATCGTTCAGTCTTCATTAATGTGTTTGTATAGTGCTAGCTTCCTCTTTTCCGTTTTCGATGTGGATGATTATATTATACCCCTTTTTGTCGTCTTTGGAGGCACATCGCTCTTCATATTACAGCTGAATTACTTTATATCCAAGTACGAAATAATTTTTCATATATCTTAACATTAACTAAATTCTGGCAAAAACTAGTTGCTTTACCTCACTGGAAATTGCTAAAGCAAAAGTGGCCACCCGCGCCATTCATGGCTTTTGTTTAATGTAGGGCTTCTGTGTTTACTCTCGTGTACCACCAACAAAGAACTGTGTGAAGACGGTAGTCTGGCGGAGCTCCCACCCACAAGTAGGACTTGAGATTCTATTTATGGAGCAAATAGGGACATTTTCATCCTTTTCCAACAAGAAAAATGAACAGATCACCTGAAGGTTCGCCTCTCTCCCAGCTTATTCCACCTGAAGCTTAACCTTTAACCCTACCTGGAGGTTAGAATAGGTTAGGTTAGCATTACTGTAGTTAATCTTCAGGTGCAAAAGCTGGTGGCGAATCTTCAAGTGCTTCAATTTATATCTAAGCATCCGTAACAGTGTACAGTATATTAGTATATTCAAGATTATATTGTGGATTAGGTGCACCTTTTTTTCATAAAGATGTCAGGTTAAGCATACATTTTGTTGAGTCTGGTCATTCTTCACACGTTTAATCGGTCGTATGTGACAATGCCCGTCGTGTTCCAAGGCCTTTAGACAGAATCAGCTGGGGTTTGTAAACAGCCAGCAGAAAGCTCGAAGGAAACAATGGAGGGAAACCACTAATATAACCAAGGCGGGTCACATAACTTTGGTCACGCAAACATACAGGGACTTATTTAACTTGTTAATTATTTACTGGTTATAGCACCGTCAGGGATCCGAGACGTTGTAAATAAGAAGTTTGATACAAATTTACGGTATATATTCGTCAGTATTCTCCATTTCAAATATGCAGGAGTAAAATCCTCTAGGCGGGCTTGACTGTAAATGCGGAAACACCCTCTTGGGGGTTTCCTCCACATCTGCTTCCAGTTGATTTGCTTTTCGCAGTTACTATTATAGTCATTCTTTGCCTAGTGCCCACGTTGAAAATATTCTAAAAGGTTAAACCAAATATTTAAAGTACACTCCTTCCACAAAAAGGAACTATCATAATATTTTCCATACGTTTTAGATCGTGTAGCCTAATGGAACGTATACAGTATCTCGAGTGTGGTGGGGTGACGGCGGCGCCATTATTGCGGTACAACACCACAACACAAAGGATGAACCTTTACGAGTGAGAAGTGGTGGAGGCATACTGCAGGGTTGACAATTCTTGCTTCGTATTGATTCTCTCAGCTTCCTGCAGATGTAAGATTGTGTATCCATTTAATAGTGTCTACCGTCTCAAGTGCCGCTGAAGACAGGTCCTAGTGGGTGTGATGTGCCGATAACTATACAAGTTTCCTCCTCAAGATGACTAATAAAAAATACAAATGTAACTGTAATTAAATATTCAAGATTGTTTTATAGTCGCTAATTGCGCTTCCGCTGTATTACCATTAGTTTTATCATTGTTTAGAAATATTATTAATTAAACTGTGGTGGTTAGAACTTCACCTAATGTGACTGTTTAAGGGCTAATCTATTTTAATATATTGGGGTATGAGGGCTTTCAGAAACTTGAACTTGTGGGATTTTGTCAGCTTTATGATTCTGGTGGTGGGATTTTCTGGAGTGGAAAATTATCTGGTGGGAGTTTGACTGTGCACCGGCGCACCCTCTGTGGTGTCAGCATTTTTCATGGTATTGGACCTGACGAGAATTTTGGTCATATACCTGTAGCCCTCCCTCATTCCCTTCCCTTCTCACCCCCCCCCCCCTCCTCACAACAGCTTTTGGAAGTTAATTTTGTGTGGCGTGCAGGAGTGGAGACAAATGCTCTCGTTCACCCCTCCATTATTATGCATTCAGGTTGTTCTGGTCTGTTAGTGTACTAGATTTCTACATAAACGTTTCAGGATTCTAATTATTATAGTGTCTCTTCACTATTTTTTTGATACATCAATAGGCTGTTATGTTGCTACGCTATGTTGTTTTGTTATAACACTGCAATTTTCTAAGTTTCGTCACTAGGTTTTGCTTTAACAGCACAATGCTGTGGTATTAGGTTATCACACTAACCTATGCTCTCATCAGATTATTACCTTTGGTTATATCCCCAAGTTTATCGCCTTGTTATATCATGCTAAATCGCCAGGTTCTATCGATATGCTGATTTATCAATTTTCCCACTGAGCTGAGTTTCCTATTTAAGCTACATGAGAACTTTTCCGCTTAATTTGTATGATAAACTGATAAAGGCATGCAAGTTGACGACTTACCAGGTCTGCGCCGCCAAGAGGGATGTAACACTAATAATGACGTTCGGTGGGCTTAATATTGTGGAGCTTTTATTGTAAACTGGTTGATTTTGTTGATGATTATGCAGTTAGGCAGCGTGTACAGTGGTGAGAATAAAAATAGTTATATTTTTATCTGATTTATGTTGCTTATATATATTCTGGATGAATGCGTCGCCTGCTGAGTTTTGTCAATGCCTGGTGGCCCAGATAGCACCCGGATTAAAGTGAAAGTTATTGTGTAGTCATGTGTTCAGCTTGGAGCAGCTCTGTGACTGAGAGTAAATCTGGAATAGTTGAAGGAGGAGAATGTGTGGCTCAGGAGGAGACGGGAGGAGATTAGCGTAGAAGATAATTCTACCGAACTCTGATAGGAGGTCAGAAGTGGCGTAACACAACTGGTAGCAAAGAAAACTGTAGTCAGGAAAACTTGTAGGGGATGAAGACAAATAAAAGGAATAGGTCACTGGCTTGGGTGGACTTTGATGAAGGTAAGAAAGCTTTAATGGTTAGAGGTTCACGGGGAAAATATATCGATTGAGGGTTTTGTAACAAGGTCAGGAGGAGGTGTGTTTTCCAGGGGTAGGGGTGGGAGAGTGGCACGATGCCTAGTGCCAAGTCCCCCACCCCTGTTGTTGCGAAAAGTAATGCGATAAATGTAAATAGAAGTGAGTAAAGTAGATTTGTAGATGGTTTTCATACAAAGTAATAGATTATTAAGTTGACTTAATGCTTAAGTACCTAATAATTCGGACGAGTCGACGAAGTGAGATTAAATGTACTGCCCTAATGACTAGAAAGATAGGAATTAAACTCAAATAAATCCTACTAGCCAATTTAAATTAGAGAAATTTAGATCTGGGAAGGAAAAGAGTAAATGTTGGGTCGAGAATGAACTTGCTGGTATTATAACAAATTCCAACATCATGAACGTAATTAACCTGGGAAGTTTCAATTCTAGGTTGAAGCGATACATGATGGCTACTTTGGCTAGGCGTAAGTAGGAATGCCAAAAGGCGTCTTTCAGTTTATATCTTAAGCGTAATTCACAACTTAACGGCTTACCATCTTGTGAACCGAGCCAAAATTAGCCCTTTTTACCCTATTTCACATACTGTACAACTTTTCAAACCGCACTCCTCCGTTAGGCTTGTCTCAACCTTTTCGGTCATCACTCACTCTAGATATTTTTTTTTGTCTCACCTCACTGCGAATGTTTATTATTATGGTTTATTTTTAGTTATAACACTTCAGGTTGAAAGTTATTTACTGTGGAAGTAGAAAATATCCAGTAGTTTCTACACCAATAGCTTCAAATATAAAAGATACAAAGCGTACATAATTATTTCACAATTATATCTATACAACTACTGTAATGACATTTCTGTTCTTGAAATTCCTTCTCGAAAACTATTGGAGTTCGGCGTGGAAAAAAGTTTCTATGTATTGTGTGTCCAGATCCCTGGAGAGTTCAGAAAAAAAAAATCTTCATACAGTCGTATCATTCAGTTCCATTCATAGTTCATCATCATAATTTGTACTATGCTTCAATTATCAGTGTAAGCATTTATAAGCATATATCTCTTAGTAAGAAAAGGTTTAAACAAGATATACCTTACCTTCGTTATAAATTAACGCAAAATTAGTGTATGCTATAATGACTCCCATTGGAAAAGCGTTTTTGTATATTATGTAAAAGCAGAGCTTGTTATG
Source organism: Homarus americanus (assembly GCF_018991925.1). Lineage (NCBI taxonomy): Eukaryota > Metazoa > Arthropoda > Malacostraca > Decapoda > Nephropidae > Homarus > Homarus americanus. The sequence continues at coordinate 4,575,439 of NW_024750852.1, forward strand.
AAAAGCTGTGTCGCTGTCCTACATTAATTTCTTTTTCATAATTATTAATACAGCATTGTTAACTCATGCTAAGTTGGGTAATAAATAATATACAGGAAACTGCCAGGATGAAATACTTATGGTGATGAATTTTACTGATTATTTTCTCATTAACATTATCTTGCCTTTCATCTTTAAGTATTTTTTTTTCTTCGAAATTACACACACGTGTGTGTGTGTGTGTGTGTGATCCATTAATAAACTGTATAAATAAGATAAGAGAATCAAAGAATCGTAGACAAATTGCTATTCTTAAACTATATTATTAGTCACTAGACAGAAAATTACTACAACAATTAACTCAACAAAAGAAACAAAAGGTCACTGGGGCTGTTGGCCCGTGAAAGAGCACCTTACATAAATATAATTACATTCTAATAATAGCAACGACGAATACGGGAAAATTACCTTTACACTTAAAATATAATGATAATTAGCGACGAGATTAAGACCTGAGTGACCCAGAAACACGAACACATAAAGAAGATACAAAGATTACGGACGAGAACAGCGGAGGAGGGGTGGGCACCTGTAGAGGCCAACCACTCCTCACCGAACACCTCCTCCCCTCAGTATGAATCACCCCAACACACACACACACCTACCCCCACCCATACACCCAACACACACCCCACCCACAAACACATCCACCCCAACACACACACACCTACCCCCACCCATACACCCAACACACACCCCAACACACACACACATCCACCCCAACACACACACACACACCTACCCCCACCCATACACCCAACACACACACACCTATCCCCACCCATACACCCCAACACACACCCCACACCACAAACACATCCACCACCAACACACACACACACACACCTACCCCACCCATACCACATCCCCTAACACACACACACACACCTACCCCCACCCATACACCCAACACACACCCCACCCACAAACACATCCACCCCAACACACACACACACCTACCCCCACCCATACACCCAACACACACACACCTACCCCCACCCATACAATCTAACACACACCCCACCCACAAACACATCCACCCCAACACACACACACACACCTACCCCCACCCATACACCCAACACACACCCCACCCACAAACACATCCACCCCAACACACACACACCTACCCCCACCCATACACCCAACACACACCCCACCCAATAAACACATCCACCCCAACACACACACACCTACCCCACCCACACCCAACACACACCCCACCCACAAACACATCCACCCCAACACACACACACACCTACCCCCCACCCATACACCCAACACACACACACCTACCCCCACCCATACACCCAACACACACCCCACCCACAAACACATCCACCCCAACACACACACACACCTACCCCCACCCATACACCCAACACACACCCCACCCACAAACACATCCACCCCAACACACACACACACCTACCCCCACCCATACACCCCACCCACACACACACACGCTGGTGGGTAACTGCTCAATTGGCTGGCTAAGAACACCACTATTGCCTCTCATTATTATCCTCTTAACCACTTTACTGCCGAGATACACTCAGAGGTGCTGGCGTGCGGGGTACAGATAGATAGATAGATAGATAGATAGATAGATAGATAGATAGATAGAATGTCACAATTTTCTGACTACCCCTATTGCTTTATTGCATGTAAGAGATGCTGATGCTGCTTGTCGTGTGTGTGTGTGTGTGTGTGTGTGTGTAGAGAGAGAGAGAGAGAGAGAGAGAGGTTATAGTCAGTGATGCAGTTGAGGGAAATTGTGCGACAGAATGAATGCGAGAGAAGGGATGAGATTTTAAAACTGAGCTCAAGTATGACAACTGTTCTTAAATATAGGGGAAAACCAGTGACAGAGAGAAGTAATATATAGTTCTTATTTTGTTTTACCCCTCTGACTCATACAGTAGAGAGAGAGAGAGAGAGAGAGAGAGAGAGAGAGAGAGAGAGGACACCACACACATAGCTAAAAACATGAGAAGCGAGGATGAAAACAACTTATGATTCCTGGATTGTAGGAGTAAAAAGAAATTGAACGCTAACTTATTTTTTTTGCATGACGGGATGATAAATATATTTCCCCACCATTCCTCCCTACAAAAGATATTAAATTTCTATTCTCGTGACATGTGAGTGACGCGTAGGCCAAATAACACACTAGTAATAGCCAGTAGGAGATATCTGGCTATATGGTATTTATATCTCACCCACAAGATGGTAGTTTAATCAATTCTATTTTCCTTTGTCTCTTTTATCGTGTCTCTTATTTTTTTTTGTCTTCGTCTGGTTTAGTAATCTTTCTCTTTTTCTTACATTATCTGTTTTATTTCCCTCTCTTGTGCTCCGTATCTCTCTCTTTCCCCTGTTCTTCTCGTTCTGTTTCTCCTCTCTTTCTTTTTCACCATTATATCTCTCCGTGTCTCTTTATTTATTCTTATCTCTCTTTTTATATGTATCTCTTTCATACTTCTCTCTCTCTCTCTCTCTCTCTCTCTCTCTCTCTCTCTCTGTACTTCATACTGGATTATTATCTTTAGGTGTGTCTTTGTTCAAGCATTTATCTGTATTTGGTAAACTGAGGAGCAAGGTTTGTTGAGGATGGATATGACGAAGAGGTGACATAATAAGAAGAAGAAGAAGAAGAAGAAGTAAAGCCAGTGTGTGTGTGTGTGTGTGTGTGTGTGTGTGTGTGTGTGTGTGGTTGAATATATTGTGAAAAAAAATTCCTTTTTACCCCTCAACACATAACACCCCCTACACAGAATGTCTTCTCAACTCCCTCCCTGCCTCATCATACCTCCTTACATCAACATCATCCAGAGACCCACACCTCTCATAGCTCCTTTTATCTGTCTCCATGTCGGCCCATACCTCAGCGTCTTACCTGTTATCTCTTTGTACTTCTTAACGCCTTCGCCTTCACTCTCACTTGTACATCTCGTCTATGCCACGGCTCTTCGTCTCTGTTCCAATTCCGTACTGTGTCCAGCCTTACACCTCCATGACCTTATTTTCAGTGGGTCCTGTCTGAAGAGCCACCCTATCACACTGATCCTCTGTACCTCCTACACCCTACACCCTATCTTGAGGAGGACTCTTTCACACGTAACACGTCCCAGAGCCCTGTCTCCTCCTCATCCTCCTCCTCCTCCTCCTCTTTTAGACTCTTTCTTGGGTGGGCTTTGCATATTACCTAACACCTCCGAGAACCTCCCCTGAAAAGGCCCCGTCTCCCATTCTCCTCCGGCACCTCCACACCACCTACCTGGACCTCTTACGTGCTCCCCTGGCCGTCTCTCTCCTGTCATCATTCTGTTGTTACACCGTCACACCTTCTACCTCCCACGACTTCTGTTCCTATTTTAGTGTTTCTCTGCTCTCTTTCTCTCATTTCTTTGATTCATGTTTTTTCTCTTACTGCCTTGTGATTTTTGTTTATGTCTCTTGCTCTCTCCCGCTTCTCACTCACTCTCTATATCTTCCTCTCACTCCTCTCCACGCCCCGTCTTATTCCCCCTCTCCCGCCACTCCCACACTCCTCCACACTCGCCTCTCACGCACATTCCCCTATCCTTTCTTTCACTTCCTCTCTCTGTTCACTCCCTTTTCTCCCTATCTCTCTTTCCCCATTTACCTCCCTTTTCTGCCACTCCACCCACATATCCCCCTTTCCCTGCTACTTACCTCACCTCCCTCCCTCTCTAGCATCCTTTCCTTGTTATCCCCTTCACCTTTCTGTTCTCTTTAACTTCCTCTTCCTGTCACCTCTCTTTTTGGGTTTTTCTCCCACACGTATCTCTCTTCCCTGCCACCTAGGCGAACGGCCCCTCCCCGGCAGGTGCCAGGACGTGTCAGTGTGTGTGTGTGTGGTGCACGACACTGTTCTCTCAATGACATGAAAAATGGGAATCTTCTTTTCTTTCTTGGTAAGAGATACCATGAGATATACGCAGCCTCAAATCCCCTCTCCCTCCCCCTCCCTCCCTCTCTCCCTCCCCCTCTCTCTCTCTCCCTCCTAGCGGTCAGTGTGGTGAGATGTGGTGGGATAGCGTGCACGAGTGATTTACTGCAAAAACAGTGAGATTTAGATTTAAAGTTCCTGATTTCTCCATCTCTTTCTCTCCCTCACTCTATGGTAGAAGACAGTGTGAGAGGTACACAACTTCGAATCTCCCGCGATGTTGTGGTGAAATGGTATGTAATTGACTGCACCAACAATTGACATCAAAGTGAAAACATCATTTATCTCTTTCTCTCCCCTTTGTGTATTATCTATCCCTAATCTTTGTATTTATGTCATTGTATCTTTTTCTGTCTCTGTCTTTCTCTCCTTTGGGTGAAAGCGCTTAGATACGTGGGTTCGAATCCCTTGCGGTGATGAGAGGAAATGTAGCGAAATGTTGGGCAATATACTGCAGAAACAAAGATATCAAAAGTCGAGGTGTTTCTTTTTCCTCTCACTGGCCAGAAGTCACACAGCCAGACGTATGTTTGAAAACCCCCGGGGTGCTGTGGTGAAGTGTGGTAGAGGTGTGGTGGTGCGAAAACATTTATCAGTCAAATCAGGCTGCTTAAACCCAACCCCAAAAACGCGGCAATATTCCAACCACCGAGGCGATTTTCCAAACGTTCGTACGTCATAAATTTCTCACATAATATGGAATCAAAACTATCGTATCTACAGTCGATGTGTTCTTCTACCTGCAGCTGAGGCAACAACAACATAAATACCGCACAAAGTTCTGAGAATCCTGACCAAGATCTGCGGGGCTAAAACTTTTTTATCCTCTGAAGTGATTATATAGTGAGCGCATCTTTATACGTGAGAGGGAGGGCAGCGAGAGGGCAAGACAGGGGAAGGGGAAGATAGAAGGGGTATATGGTGAATGAGAGGGGGTAAGGGGAGGGGTGGAGGGTTGGAAATGTTGTGGGTGAGGGAGAAAGGATAGGGAGAATTAATGAAAGAGGAGAAGGAGGAAGGGAGGAGTTGTGAGGGGTGGCAGCAGTTAGTGCTCTCGTTTCATGTGATCTTAGTGAGCTCAGGTGCTCAATACGGCCTCAGTCACCAAGGTAATGTGGAGAACTGGTAGTGTATACGGCTCTCCCTCTATCTAAATATCAGTCCCTCTCCCTCACTTTGTTCGTCTCTCCATCTCTGCGTGCATGTTCCCTTCCCCTTTTCAATCTCTCTGTTTGCCCCCCCCCCCTCCTCTCTCCCTCATTCCCCAACCCCGTGGATAGTGAGACGAGGTGGAGTGAACGTAAAGTTGGGACAGTAGTAGTAACAATTTTCTTTCATACTATTACTATTACTACTACTATTACTATGGCTATTTATTTGGTCACTACTAGGCTATTATCGAGTTACTATGAGGCCACTACTAAATGGAAATTATCGAGCCTATTATGCTATAGAGGAGACATTTGAATTCATGGCTCTAGAATTTTCGTTTCCTGCAAGTTGATGAAATCCACACATATAATAACGAACAAATCTTGTCTTCGTGTCGACCAGGAACATTCTCGTCCTGAGTGATCCCCAGAGCGGAATCTACCACCTTTCCCCCGGGGCCAAAGATCAGTTGCAACTCGCCGCTTCGTATGGAAATCCAGTGATTCCACGAAGGTCTGACAGTCTTATTTGTTTGTGTGAGGGCAGGGGTCACGAGGTAAGATTGGTTGTGTATTAAGGCAGGAAAAGTTGTAAGGTAAAGCTGGGGAGATGATTCATGAGGTAAAGCTTGGGTGGTGGGGATACTTTTTGTTTAAGCAGCCTGAAGCTTTAATGTTTTTCTGATATTTTTTTTCATACATAATTACTAATCATCACTACTAATTGAAACAGGTTGCTGCTGTTGTGGCCATATGATTTTTCTCATACGTAGAATGACGATAATGACCAGTGCCCGCGAATTTTAGTGATCTTTGAGACTACAGTACTAACTACATTAATCACTTTACATAAGATGACTGCATAAAGTTAATCTTTAATTAGATTAAGTTAGTTCCTGACATCTTTCATACCGGCTAATGCTAGTCCCAGTTGTAAATTGTAAATAATACTGGAAGCTGCTCTCACCATAGATAAACTTAACACATGGTCCCACGAATTATGAGTGTTGGTCAAAACATTGAGCCCCGTTAAGTTGTTGGCTGTGAAATAAATGAACTTTTAATTGGTAACCTACAGTATAATGAAGAATAAATTTTAATATTTACTATTTAAACGAAAATGTAAACTAAAGATAAAAAAGTTCTTATTTATTTTATGTGTATATGAACCTGAAGTAACTTCTCTGATATTCTTGTCCAGAAGACACTTCTCAATAGAGCTATTTTTCATGAGGATATAATATTGTTTACAGTAAATTAAAATGTTATTTAATTTGTAAACAAAATCAACCTTAATATCTCTTTTTTCGTGGAGATTATTTAAGACCTAAAGTCTGGTACAAAAGTAGAGGAGAGTGTACTGTAGATGGTGGTGTAGACTATAGTGTAGTCGATGGTGTAGACTGTAGAGGATAGTGTAGATGATGGTGTAGACTGTAGTGGAGTCGATGGTGTAGACTGTAGTGGAGTCGATGGTGTAGACTGTAGTGTAGTCGATGGTGTAGACTGTAGTGTAGTCGATGGTGTAGACTGTAGTGTAGATGATGGTGTAGACTGTAGTGGAGTCGATGGTGTAGACTGTAGTGGAGTCGATGGTGTAGACTGTAGTGTAGATGATGGTGTAGACTGTAGTGGAGTCGATGGTGTAGACTGTAGTGTAGTCGATGGTGTAGACTGTAGTGTAGATGATGGTGTAGACTGTAGTGGAGTCGATGGTGTAGACTGTAGTGGAGTCGATGGTGTAGACTGTAGAGGATAGTGTGGATGGCGGTATAGACTGTAGGAAGAGGGATAGTGTACATCAGGGGTCCGCAAAACTAGTCGGCTACTTTATGGTATAAGTAATCAGTGATCGGCCTCAGGTGTAGTAAGCCAACATAAGTCAGCAGTACAAAATAACGGTTTAATAACCAATTTATACATGAAATACAAGCATACAGGAAAAATTGCTTTATATAGTAGTGCACAGTTCAATAATCCCCCAAAAAATGATAAAATAATAATAATAATAATAATGTGTTGTTCTTATAAACGACAAAACTTTCCTCCATGTGTTATGTTCAGGTAAAATAAAGTTTACTTTTTGCATAGGAAAATAACGACTTCAATTGCAAATACAAATACACAGAACAATACCAGAACTAATGTGAGGACTGAACCGGGATGTGATTTGAAATTTAAGAAAAAGTTGGTTCAAAGTGTTACAGCAGCCTTCACAAGTCCTGTGGTGTGACTTCTCGTGGTCTTAGAGCGGTACTTGTTCTTCACAAAGGTAACCATAGTGAATGTCTCCTCACTAGTATGTTGATCCATTTATCATTCCATGCTTTGTATTTTCACACAAATTATAAGGAATAATAACAGTTTTACCGGCCACATAAACCGTAATTTAGACGTCACCCAGCTGGCCGCATACGGACCCCTGGCGTAGATGGTGGTGTAGACTGTATTAGAGGTTGGTGAAAGTGTAGGGAGAGTGTAGGTGATGTAAGGGAAAGTGTACAGGTTTGTGGGCAGGTTTGGAGAGAAGTGTGACAAGGTAGAAGTATGAGAGCAGGTGTGGAGGTTTTGGCCTGGTGTACAGGTGTGGAATAAATTGGTAGTGGGTTGGTTGTCAATGTCCGAATATTTGGTTAGGTTATGTTAGATTAGGTTAGATTAGGTTAGGTTAGGTTAGGTTTGGTTAGGTTATGTTAGATTAGGTTAGGCTAAATCAGGTAAATTGGGTTAGCGTTAAGTTAGGTTAACGTTAGGATAGGTTAAATTAGGTTAGTGTTAACAGCTTTTGATTTTTTTTAAAGATAGTTATGCATTTTATCACTACATAGATAAGAACATTATAAAAACAGTCGCGCAAAGCGCTTTTTGTTAGCCTGAGAGGGTAACACAGGCCAGATTGAGAGGGTAACACAGGCCAGATTGAGAGAGTAACACAGGCCAGATTGAGAGGGTAACACAGGCAACTCAATCCTCTTTGTTCTCGTACAATAATATTGCATGCCGTGTAGGGATTTCTTCCCAGCCAAATTCGTTATATAAGTTGACGGCTGGTGGGAGGCGGGTTACAGTTCCAGGAGAAGTGGGACTTATCAAAAGTCGTCGGGTTCTTAATTTTAAACGGCAAAAGTTGATAAGGCATACGGCCACCAATACTATTAGCAACTCGTTCAATAAACATTCACGAATAACGTAGCATTGGAGCAAGTCAAGAGCGTAGTTTAACCACATCTCTTTGCTACTTAACTTTGGGAGGAGCTCATCGTACATTCTTGTCAGTACCCTGGTACACCTCTCCATATACTCTAAGTAACATATAGACACATTAGTTACCCTCTCTTCTATAAAGATAAACGTATCAATAATGTCCTCCAATGGTCCCTGGACCTCGTCCGGGTATTTAAAGTCTCCCTCATCACTGGAGTCCTCGTCGAGTGAGTTGTGGGATGACCCCTCCTCATCCCATATCCCCTTGCCTTGGCAGTCTTCAAGAGTTAGGTCCTCCTCAGCACTTGACGGCGAGTCCTGCATCTCTTCTTTTATCGGACTAAGCTCGTAACCAAAATATCGAGCTGTCCTTTGTTTGTCGGCCATGGGCAATTGCAAACTTGTCCACCAATGGAGGGGCGACTGATTCTCGTGGTTCAGATCTAAAACCATCCTTAATTCCGCGCATTGGTGACCACTGAGTCTTACCAATGCAACGAATATCACCGTGAAACTCCAAGTTATACACTCTAAAGACATTTTAATAAGATGTGCAAAAATTATTTTATCCTATTGTAAGACATAATCCTGCACAGTACACTGTCAGTTGACCAACCTTATTAAAGTAAGCTTGAAACTCAGGCCCTTATTGGGGAAGATGAGAGTGTAGTGTAGGTAGTAGGGAGTAGTGTAGATGATGGTGTAGTGTAGGTGGTAGAGAGTAGTGTAGATGATGGTGTAGTGTAGGTGGTAGAGAGTAGTGTAGATGATAGTGTAGTGTAGGTGGTAGAGAGTAGTGTAGATGATGGTGTAGTGTAGGTGGTAGAGAGTAGTGTAGATGATGGTGTAGTGTAGGTGGTAGAGAGTAGTGTAGATGATGGTGTAGTGTAGGTGGTAGAGAGTAGTGTAGATGATGGTGTAGTGTAGGTGGTAGGGAGTAGTGTAGATGATGGTGTAGTGTAGGTGGTAGGGAGTAGTGTAGATGATGGTGTAGTGTAGGTGGTAGAGAGTAGTGTAGATGATGGTGTAGTGTAGGTGGTAGAGAGTAGTGTAGATGATGGTGTAGTGTAGGTGTAGTAGATAGTAGGGAGTAGTGTAGATGTATGTAGTGTAGTGTGATGAGGTAGGTAGTAGAGTAGTGTAGATGATGTAGTGGTGTGAGTGTAGGTGGTAGAGAGTAGTGTAGATGATGGTGTAGTGTAGGTGGTAGAGAGTAGTGTATGATGTATAGAGTGTAGATGATGTAGTGTAGGTGGTAGGGAGTAGTGTAGATGATGGTGTAGTGTAGGTGGTAGAGAGTAGTGTAGATGATGGTGTAGTGTAGGTGGTAGAGAGTAGTGTAGATGATGGTGTAGTGTAGGTGGTAGGGAGTAGTGTAGATGATGGTGTAGTGTAGGTGGTAGGGAGTAGTGTAGATGATGGTGTAGTGTAGGTGGTAGAGAGTAGTGTAGATGATGGTGTAGTGTAGGTGGTAGAGAGTAGTGTAGATGATGGTGTAGTGTAGGTGGTAGGGAGTAGTGTAGATGATGGTGTAGTGTAGGTGGTAGGGAGTAGTGTAGATGATGGTGTAGTGTAGGTGGTAGAGAGTAGTGTAGATGATGGTGTAGTGTAGGTGGTAGAGAGTAGTGTAGATGATGGTGTAGTGTAGGTGGTAGGGAGTAGTGTAGATGATGGTGTAGTGTAGGTGGTAGGGAGTAGTGTAGATGATGGTGTAGTGTAGGTGGTAGGGAGTAGTGTAGATGATGGTGTAGTGTAGGTGGTAGAGAGTAGTGTAGATGATGGTGTAGACTGTGTTGTCGAAGGTAGTGTAGCTGATAGTAAAGCCAGACATAACCTACCAAGAGACGTGACATACCACGTTGTTTTGTGAAGTTAGATAAGAATTATGAAGGAAAAAAAATATCGTTGATTTTCAGTTTTATTTGTATGGGACGTTTGACTCACAAACAGAAGCATTTACAGCAGCAAGCCTGAATGATCTTTTATCTCAACTTAAAGTATGAGGGACCACTCAAGTGCGGGATAACTGGGTAAGACAATGATATAAGGAGCAATACTCTACACTGTATAATTTTTCACAGTTAGTGTCAGCAGTAAGGATTAATATTTAAGAATTCTTTAAAACAAATAATTGGTTAAACATAAAATATTAAAGCCACGCAAAATAGTTTTAGTATTATTGACTTTCCCATTGGGCCAACTCCCACCAGCACACAATGAAGGGCTGCTCACTTAGCGATCCCTGATGAAACCTCGACTCCACGGGACAAGTAAAATTTTTTCTTCGTATTAAAGGCGCTTATTAAACTGGTGCGCTGGTTATTTTGGTCATCTTCAGTATTTTTACCGAAGTGTTTATTGTAATACATAGAATGTTAACCTGGTGGATGAGCAAGGAAACAAAATGACTGAATTTACTTAAACGACAGGTAAGGCCTCTGCCTCCGCGCCTTCAACGCCTGGGGTGAATGGACAAATTTCATCCCTGATCTATATCTGATTTTATTACGAACGAACTACTGAATAACAAATGAAACAATTTGTCGCAAGTTATGGCGCCCAAATTTTACATAAACAAACTGGACAAATAAGCACTTCTCGGACCTCCTGGATTCAAAACCTAAAGTACTTGCTTCTTTTCACATAAAAGGGATTCGTTTTTCTTACTTCTCCTATCGTGTTAATATTAGATGTATTAAAACAAACATATCAGTGAAAATCGCGAGAAAAACATGTGCTGCTAAGGGTGCATGTTGCCTGTTGGTAAATGAAGTTGGTCAATGATAGGCTGGAGTAATTACTAACCGTTTTATATATGCGCTTTAAATACTTTAACTGTTGGAGTACAGTAATAACATTTAACGTTAACGACTTTGACCTATGTAATGTTAATCAAATAAGTGTAATGCATATCCAGGTGTTGACCGACCTGCTGTGAGAATCTCGTAATGATCAGGTGAACAATGTGGACGCTAATAAAAACAAACTGAAAAAAAACAAATAACTAAGAATGAATTAACGTACATGGCAAATTATTTTAATCTATTAATGAATTACACAAAATCCCATTAATTAAATGAGTTAGGTTAGGAATCGTACTATAAGTTGATGACCATCGGTAATACTGTAAACACCCCTAACACCCGTGGACTAACTTTCCCATTGCATGTTAGGCAATAGCAATGAAGTAACGGTGCGTTCATGGGCCCACACTCTAGGGAGTCTGGTGAAAAGGGAATGAGCCGACAAAGAGACCTTGCATACATTTCAGTTATGAGTATTTTTTCTTCTGCTCTGCGTTTATGAGTTTGTGCTCGCTTTTATTTTTTTGACTCTTGCCGATGTTACAGTAAATGTCATGTTTACTCCCACTATTTTAGTTATTTATATGTGTTTCTTAACGGGATCCATACAAATATATATTTTAAAATACATAGACTGCAAACAGGCAAGTAAACAAAAACGAGTTAAAAATTTACAAAGCAAACCAGACATTAACTAAATCTAACCAAACAAATTAACTAAGACAACCAATGATATTCAAACTTTGTAAGTAGTTCAAGCCTAATGGTTATCAACAACACTATTTGTAGACAGAATTAAGCCTTAGAACTTTGTAAGCAAACTGAAGCCAAGCAGTTTGTAGGAAAATAAACCCTAGCAATATTTTAGCAAAACTAAACGTAGCCAGTTGTAAAGCAACACCTAACAGTGTCATACGTAAAGCTATACTTGCTCTAGCTGCACGTGCCGTAAAACCAAGCTTGGCCGTGGGGAAGTACGGTATATATAACCTAGTCTGTGAATCCCAAGAGATGGTCAGCAGATGTTGCCTCAGTGCACCTTCCCTCCCTCTACCTGTCTTTGTGGAGCCCCAAAATATATGTGAAAAAGGTGGGCGGTGAGGAGAGTGGATAGTAATAAGAGTGCTTCTAAAATAGAATTCTCTGCGGGAACCCAGTACTTACCTCCTATATAACGGATGCCCTGGAATATTTCATTAATTTAGCTTTATTTAGCCTTAATTTAAACCTAACTTCAACATTTAAAGATCATCTAACCGAGGTTTTAGTCAAATATTTAACACCTCCTTGTATATGACAAGCCTCTGAAGATGTCTTGAATAAAGACGAAAGCTAAGGCAAGTTTTCATTTATTATACATTTATATTTAGCTTATCTTAAATGCTTTAATATCGTATATATACTGGAGAAACATAAGCTAATATTTAAGTACAAGCTTTCTTTACTTTAAAATTAAATTCAGATTATCTTGATAGTTTAATGTATACACAGGAGGCAAAAAGGTACGGCCCACACAGCCCAGGGTGAACGCTTTTTCGTTCACTGACGAGTTGTCCTGGTAAGCTATGGATCTTGCTTGTAACTTGCTGGTATCCCAAAAGCAGAAAAATAAACTGACCAATGCAGTAATACTACGTCAGTGGAAAGAGTATAAAGATAAAACAATCATATGCGAAGACGTGTTTCTGGACCATCACCTCTCGATCACGCAAATGATTCTCACCACTCACTCACTCACACCCCGCTCTCCAGCCCTTCACCTTACACCTAATCCCTTGGGCTCACAGGTAATGGTGCAGGTGTGCTGGGAAAGACGGAGGCTGCGGTGACCACTCCACAAATAACCCAGCCTAGCCACAACACAACCCAATTCCTCAACATAACGTGCGTGATCCATCGCCACCACACACCTCACGACCTCCTGCTGGAAAACATGGAAATGAAAATGACGTTTTGTTAGGAAGAAAGCGAAACACACACACACACACACTACTACTACTACTTTGCTGTCACTCGCAATCGAGTATGACGATCATCCAGCTATGGTGAAAGTATATGAGTTATTAAGGATGTTACCTTAGTTGGTGAGTTTTGATGTGACTAAAGAGGCCGATACGGGACTGGCAGAGTCGTTCACAGTTGTTGCACATGTAGAGGGCTACATCTAGTGCGGGAGGGGCGGCGGCAGCGTCTTTCCGGCGTTGGTGCTTGTCTGCCTCGTTATGCAGTCGAGAGGGCTGCTGAGTCGCATAGACAGGACTGGGTTGCACTGCTGCCTAGATCCTAGTGCATAAACGACCATCTTATCTGTGCCGCCCATGTGACTAGAGACTACCGGCAGTCATCTCTACCTGTCCCCGTCGCCACTCGTCAGTCACCATAGGACTTTTGGAGGTATTGATGATGATGGTAAGTTTGATAAGCTGGATGATGGCTGAGCGTGAGTTGATTTATGTGGTGAAGCAGGAGCGCAGGCTGCAACCACACATCTTGGCTCTCCCTTTTCCTGATCCAGTGGTGCAAGTGTTGCAACGACTGGGGAGAGGGAGAGTTGCAATGGACTGCCTATAGCCCAGTTTGTTGGGTTTCGCCTTAGCAGTCTGTCCATCAGGCATTGCCTTCCTCTGCTGGTGTAGTCGTTGGGTTCCCAAAGTGGTCACCTCTTCCGCCTACGCCGCCGTTGGGGTCTTGTTGGAGCTCTGTAAGCATGTCTGCCTGATGCGGGGCTCCACCGCAGAATTTTCGTTCGGGGGTTTACTCCAGTATCATTATACCTACCAAGGTTAATCCGCAAGGCAGCGGGGCAGTGGTTGGTAGGCGCCAGGACGTGTCCACATAACAGTGGGCCTATGCGCCGTCCCTCTGGGGCCCACTGCTGCTTCGAAATCCCCTCCTGGTCTAGCCTGGGCCCACGAGGCACCCAGTCTCACACACAGGCACATACAAAAGTGTCTTTAAACATAGCGTAGCTGAAGACAAAAGGAAACAATGTGTGTCTGTACTACCACATATACACATGTACGTTTACCTTTACATGTGTACACAGATATTCGAGCATCGCCAACACAGAGAGTGATGTACAGGTGCTGTCTCACACGACCATCCCCCCACACTATCCTGGCACTGATGTGTGGGACCAGAGGGAGACCTCACTACCACCAACCTATCCACTATGTCTCGTCTTTTCTGTCTGTTTGTCTCTTTCTTCTTTGGGGTATAGGAGGAGTGAATGGTGTTTATATATACAAGTGTGTGTAGAATAATCATAAATAATAATTAACGATTAATTGAAAAGTACAGCAGCCAGAGGCCGAAAATATACAATGAGCAAAAATGGCTTACACTATTAGGTATAAGGGATTGGGGAGTGAATTATTTAACAAGAGATTCAATTACTAAATGAAGACATGGAGTGAAAATGCAGATTGACTTTAAATAACTGACGGTGTTGCTATAGTATGTGGTCTACCGAACTGAAGTTGTGTCTACCGGGATATTTACACTAGCGTCTATTAACCTAACCTAACTTAACCCAACCTATCTTAACCTAACCTAACTTTTAACCCAATCTATCTTAACCGAACCTAGGTTAGGTTAGGTTAAGTTGGGTTAATAGATGCTAGTGTAAATATCCCGGTAGACACAACTCCAGTTCGGTAGACAGCATGCTATAGTAACACCTAACTGAAAATATTGTGTTGTAGAGGATAACAGGCAGGTGTAGTACTTTGGTCTCCTCCTAGTGTATTCAGTCACACAACACGGGTCTCAACACTCCCGCCTCTCCTGTTGTCTGGCGCCTCACTCATCTTATCCAGGTCAACACTTGTTTTGGTTAGTTTTAAGTTGAATTTTAACTGTATGTCAATTGTGGCGAGTTGATCAACAATCCATGCACTAGTTTCTTGATGGGGGTAAAGAGAAGGTGTGTGGTGAAGGTGTGTGGTGAGGGTGCGTGACAAGGATAAGTGTTGAGGTGCATGGTGAGAGTGCGAGAAGAAGATAAGTAGTGAGGTGTGTGGTGAGGGTGCGTTGTGAATGTGTCAAGTGAGGATGAGTGTTAAGGAAGTGTGTGATGAGTGTGTTTGGCGAGGTGCGTGGTGAGAAGGTGCGTGTGGAGGGTGTGATGTGAGGAGGTGCGTGGTGAGGGCAACATGTCCTAGGGTTAAAGCTGTGTTGCTGGTGTTGGGTGTAGTGGTGGTGGTGGTGGTTGTGGTGGTGCTGGTGTTGGGTGTAGTGGTGGTGGTGGTGGTGGTGGTGCTGGTGTTTGGTGTGGTGGTGGTGGTGGTGGTGGTTGTGGTGTGCTGTGTGGTGGTGGTTGGTGGTGGTGCTGGTGTTGGGTGTAGTGGTGGTGGTGGTGGTTGTGATGGTGCTGGTGTTGGGTGTAGTGGTGGTGGTGGTGGTGGTGGTGGTGCTGGTGTTTGGTGTGGTGGTGGTGGTGGTGGTGGTGGTTGTGATGGTGCTGGTGTTTGTTGTGGTGGTGGTTATCTTTGGGTGTTGCTCCCCCACACACACAAATCATAAACACGTACAATATTTTCCTGACCTAACTCCTAAGATACCAAATAGTAATCTCTGTAACGTGCCGTATAATACTGGGCATAAGAATCAACATTCCATAATATTTAACAACAAGTAATTTAAGGATATTTCATATTAGTATCATTATCTGCGGGCTGACCTTAAAAAGTTCCACTAATACAACACTCACACGAGATTATGGTCGGTTAATAAATAGATCCAGTTCATGTAACTGAAATGTGTAAAACTGAAGAAGCGGCCATGGAGGAAACAACGTCCATCAAAGTTGATTGGTCGCTATTCCCGGCTGGTGGGTGTGGGCGGCTCAGGGAGATGATACTTGCTCGTGCTTGAGACGCACTAACTGTATTGCATTAATTTGTCCTCTTAACCAAGGCAGGCAAGGTACCGCATCGAATCACACGCGCGCGACCGTTGACGACTGCCTCATATGGCATAACAAACGTTTAAGATGATTTGTGTTTTGCGAGATATAGTGAGTCTTGTACCCTAAGGCGCTTGTCTCAAACACCCCCCCCCCCCAAAACAGTCTCTGGAGTGTCTGTATTCTTCGCCATATATCGGTACTTTCCATGAAGCAAAAGTACTTTCGTTGGAGTACTGCTACTTTTCGCGGATACTGGCATTTTCCTGGCAGTTGTGGGTGTCTCAGGTAGGGTGTGATGAGTGGGTGGGCGGGCGGTTAATGGGTGGGCTGGGGAACAAGTGTTGCTGCATCACTTTGGCTCTGTGTCTGTGAGTGGTGCTGTGTGTCTCACTTT
Organism: Homarus americanus; assembly: GCF_018991925.1. NCBI lineage: Eukaryota > Metazoa > Arthropoda > Malacostraca > Decapoda > Nephropidae > Homarus > Homarus americanus. The sequence continues at coordinate 4,591,916 of NW_024750852.1, forward strand.
ACGTCTGTTTGTTTCTTTGTCTCAGTCTTTGTAAGTCTCTATCTTCACATTCGTCTTAGTATTTCTCTCTTCCTCTGACTTTGTCTATCTGTGTTTCTCTCCCTCCCTCCCTCCCTCCCCCTTCCCATTCATTCCTCCTCTTCACTCTCCCTTTAACTTTTTCCCTCCATTTTTTTTTTCATTCTAGACCTCTCCTTGCACCCTTGTCTTCCTCTCTTCCTGTGACAGTACAAATCAACAGTGTGTAGTCGTGTCTCTCTCTCTCTTCGTCCCATGACCACAAGCCATCACACTTCCAGCATCAGACTGTGGCAGCACAAGTCAACAGGGTGTTACGACAATTCCGCCCTGACAAGCTATTAAGGTGTTTTCTACCTGTGACTGAACCAACACCCCGCCGGCGACTCTCTGTCCTCCAATATAACACAATTTGTTGAGCCCACGGCGGCACACAACAAATTGAAACATCAGTAAACAGGAGAAAGGGGGAGGAGGGGGAGACAGAGAAGGAAGAGGAGGTGGAGGGGGGGGGGTGAGAAGGAGGAAGACCAGAAAGATGATGACGGGGAGAAGAAGAAGTAGGAGCCGAGTACAATACGAACACTATGTTAGATGAGAGGAATAATAAATTCAGAATAAAACTATTGAAGATAATAGGAGAGAAAATAAAGGAGAAAAGAAGAGGAGAGGTAATAAGAGAGAGATGAAATATAACATGTATTGATTGGTCATTTGTTGAGCCACCGACGCAACAAGTTAGAAAATAAAATCAATAAGGAAGAGGAACCAAGAAGCGAAGAAAGAGGATAAATATAGAGAGAAGTAATAATAGAAGATAACAAGAGGAATGATAATTAGAGAAGAGACGATGATGATGATGATAATGTACTGAGAAAGATAAGAATAAAAGAGAAAAACGTGTAAATAAAAACTAAGAGACGGATATATTAACTTACATACCCGGAGAGGAAGAAAAGAAATGGAATAATATTAAAAAAATAAAAATAAAAATAAGAAAAAAATTATGAAGTGGAGGAACTATCGAGAAATACAAGCGTGACCCACACCCCCCACCCCCCCATCCCCCATCCCCACCCTCCATGAAAGCTTTTAACGTCCTCAGCGAAAGATCTGGAGGATCAACACAGCCAAAAACCAGACACACAAACAGACGAACTTTTTGGGGGGGATTTAACACTGAAATTTAATCTTGTCCCCCAAGGAGATAACACTCAATAAGAACCGTCTTTAACTCAATTATTTTTAAAGACACAGAGACAGACAGGTGGTGACTTGGTTTATCGTTCGTGAGGAGGATAATAAAAGAAAAAAAAAAGAAGTCTTGGGGTGTTTGTGGGGCCAGTGGGAGGGAAGAGGCTCTTAGCTGGAGTCTATTGTTGGGGGGCTGAAGGAGGTAAGGAGTGTGTTTAGTGGAGGCAAGAAAAGTTTAGGAAGGGGAAGGAGAGTGTGTGTGTGTGTGTGTGTGTGTGTGTGTGTGTCTGTGTGTGTGTGTCTGTGTGTGTGTGTGTGTGTGTGTGTGTGTGTGTGTGTGTGTGTGTGTGTGTGTGTGTGTTGGAGGAGAAAGGATAAGTGCTAGTGGGGGGAGGGGTCTTATATGCCATTTGGGGAACAGTGCCAATGGGGATCACCTATGGCACTGATACATTTAAAGAAGGAGGACCAAGAAAGTGCTATACGTACAAGATTTTGTTTTGTTCTGTTGCACAAGGTCGAAGAACGTACCCAAGTGTTACCATTGTCGATCTTGTCTGTTTTATTTATGTTTTTGTTTTTGTTGTTGTTTGTGTTGTTGTTTTTGTTTCTGAGTACTCTGAAATCTCTCTCTCTCTCTCTCTCTCTCTCTCTCTGCCAATATACCATAGATTTGAATAGAACAAAGAGAAGGAGGCAGCGTGCATGCAGATTAGGACACACACACACACACACACACACACACACACACACACACACACACACAGAGACCAACATTCTTCAGTAGTTCATTAAAGCGTGTAAACTTCTTGTGGAATTTAGAGTTAGTGTTGGCTAGTGTACCTGGCACTATACCCAGGTGTACCCTGTGTACTCTGGTGATGTACTGTCTTTCGGTGTACTTTCCGTGTTGTACTATCCCGTTTGGCTACTCCTCTATTGTACTACTGTCTGTCTCTATTGCATCGTGTACTGTACTAATCTTGTGGGCACCTGTTACATTACTCGTATGTGCTTTGTTGTTTGTTTTTAGTACAGGTGTGTAATGAGGATTTTGTTTTCACCTGTGTTATGAAATTCTCTCTCTCTCTCTCTCTCTCTCTCTCTCTCTCTCTCTCTCTCTCTCCTTGATATTAAGTTGTCATAATACCCAGGTGTTCTAAGTTAAATTTTCATTATCAAGGGAACTTCTCTGAGTGGTTCAATGCGAATGAAATCTGAAACCCTGAAAATTTAATGTCATTTTTTTTTTGTAAGTCGGAGATGGAAGAGAAGAGGTCTAGTGACGTAAGCGACTGGGGATAAGAGAACGTATCTGGAGTCTTAGTGTGATTTCAGTGATATTTTGGCTGTCATCCGCGTGGCGTCTTAGAGGGTGTTCTTACGCATCGACTTAGGTTTGTCACTGTATACCCGTCCTTCAGGATTATATTGACGTTCATTAGCAGGTTGGGTTGAATTGTACTCTGATGTGTGTTCTGTTTGTCGTGTTTATATGAGACACGGACGCAAGTATAACAAACACGTACGGAAATTCACGTATTTCTTTGTCCTTCTCTCGGAAAGGCGGGGAATAACGAGAGGAAATTATTGGCTTGTGAAGCTTAAGGAATCCATCTTAGTGCCATCGGTTAATTTGGATGCGTTAGATAGTGTTGGCGCTTGGTTACAGAGCAGCGTGTGTGTGTGTGTGTGTGTGTGTGAGGTGTCAAGAGAGGAAGATTCAAGCAGGCAAGAATGTAAATGTTTGTATTGCTGTGAAGGATGGGTGCAGCGGCAGAGAGATCCCACATGTAAAGAATACTAAAGAGGGCGGGAATAATGTCTGCGAAAGGTAAGATCTGAGGCCGGTATAATCCCCGAGGTAAAGTGAGGGAGAACACTACATAGATCCTGAAACGTCGAGGCAGGGAATGAGGAAAACTGCGCCTGAATGGTTACCGATACAAGAGCAGCCTTTTGATGGGTGGACTGCCAAGGTGAGGCGGGTCGTAGCTCCAGTGTGTGTGTCACCTGGAGGGAAAAAGAGAGAATTTTTAACAGAGATGATTTATTATTATTATTGTCATTATTATTATTATTATTATTATTATTATTATTATTATTATTATTATTATTATTATTATTATTATTATTATTATTATTATTATTATTATTATTATTATTATTATTATTGTTGTTGTTATTGTTGTTGTTATTGTTGTTGTTTGTTCTTCCTCCCTTTCTTATTCTCCACCTCTTTCCCTCCTTGTTCTACCTTCGTTCATTCCTCCTTCCCTCCCTCCCCCTCTCCCTACTCTCCCTGGGTAAGATAAGCTCCCTGGCCACAAATTTGCTCCCCCCACACAACAGACGAGACACTGGGCCCTGTTTCTCTTTCTCACCCATCTTGATGTTCTGTGTGTGTGTGTGTGTGTGTGTGTGTGTGTGTGTGTGTGTGTGTCGGTTGTTCTTTTTGCCTTAATTACACAGGAAAGTTTGCTAATTATAAACTAAATTCAGGTAATTACATAATTAAAACCTTTTAAGTGGACGTGCAATTAATTAAATTTTTAAACGTTAACCGTAATTTTTAGGTTAAACTAAATTAACACTGAAAATATACGATGAAATCTATTTACATAGGCATTGATTCCTTGTTAATACCTACTGGAATGGTGAGGGATATAGCATTTAAGATGTCTGTCTGTTTATTTGAATAAATATTATTTTCATCGATATATACAAACAGAACACCACTGAGCTGTCAGCTTACCTTAATAGCGTAATGTTTACCAGTAAAGAACCTTGAGAGAAGTTAAGTCCGAGAATCAGTATTAGTGCTGCTCACGTCACCCGCCGGAGAAGGTTGTCTTGTCCATCCTGGGAGACACAGGTGCACAGACCAACACACACCCAGACAACAGCTCACAGCATAACATGTCACTGCAGAAAATCCCAAAGGAGAAAATTATAAGAGGCGATATCCCAACTAACCACATCCCAACTGGCAAAATCCTAGTGGGAGAAATTCAACTGGACAAAACAAAATCACAGTAGGAAAAGTCAGTGGATAATGTCTCGCCGGACAATATGCCGTCATCAAATTGTAGCCTTAATAATAACTCCGCTGCCTAAGTGACAAGATGGATCAAATTCCATTCGAGTAATCTGGTCACATGGCCCGGGTGAGGTGGGAGTTGTCCTACAGCAGGTACAGTATTTCCTTAATTCACACACAGTACAAATAATGAGGCTGACACACGTGCTGTACAGGTATAGCTTTAAATACAGCAGCTCACTATTATTATTATTATTATTATTATTATTATTATTATTATTATTATTATTATTATTATTATTATTATTATTATTATTATTATTATTATTATTATTATTATTATTATTATTATTATTATTATTATTATTATTATTATTATTATTATTATTATTATTATTATTATTATTATTATTATTATTATTATTATTATTATTATTATTATTATTATTATTATTGTTGTTGTTTTTGTGTATATATTTGGTGTACGTATGTGTGGCGTGCACCAGTCGTGTGTGTGTGTGTGTGTGTGTGTGTGTGTGTGTGTGTGTGTGTGTGTGTGTGTGTGTGTGTGTGTGTGTGTGTGTGAAATCATGGGTTACGGTGTTGTTTTTTATTGTTTATTTGTTAGTTTGCTTTTAATTGCACTCGTACATCAGTCAGATGAATTTGTAAAACACAAACTCAATACACACACACGAACTACGTTGTTATTTGCACACACACACACACACACACAGTATCTCTCTCTCTCTCTCTCTCTCTCTCTCTCTCTCTCTCTCTCTCTCTCTTGGCCTCCTATGTGGTACATCATCAGGTTTTATCGCCGCACAAAAGGCTTATAACAGTTGCAGGGAAAGTGGTGCTGATAAGACGATGGGAAAGAGTGAGGTGAGGAGAGGTGAGGTGAGAAAGTGGGGAGGGTGAGGTGAGGTGAGGTGGGAGGTGAGGAGGGTGAGGTGGGAAGTGGGAGGGTGGGGAAGGGGTGAGGAGGTGGGAAGGTGAGGAGAGGTGGGAGAGGTGAGGAGGGTGAGGAGGTGGGGAGAGACTGGGAGGGTGCCCAGGAGAGGTAGGAGGTGGGGGATGTGTAGATGTATACTGTGTATGTGTAGTAGATGTCTTGAAGTGTTTGTGAATCACTGTGTATACTGTTGTCTGAATATTGCTTGACACACACACACACACACACACACACACACACACACACACACACACACTATAATCAGTATGATTGTTTGTTAACGCCTGGCTGTCACAGAATTGTAGTTGGTAATAGTATCAGGTGGCATTGTTGATGGAGGAGTAGGCTAATGGCTGAAGTCTCTCTCTCTCTCTCTCTCTCTCTCTCTCTCTCTCTCTCTCTCTCTCTCTCTCTCTCTCTCTCTGTCTCTCTCTCTCTCTCGGTACGTCAGTCATTCTGTCTTTCTTTATTTTCTGGGTAATAAGTGTTTAAAAAATACATCGAATTGTAATGTCGTCTTCCTCTGTCTCTTCATCCGTCTGTCTGTCAGTCTGTTTGCCTGTCCTTCCCTCCGTCTTTCTTCACTTCCATCTGTCTGCTCGCCGCCTCAATGTCTGCTCGTCCATTACACAAGAGGGTCTGTGGTTTGTGTAATCAACTCCTTCATTATTCAGAACATTTTAACCCAAAGTTGGCGGATATTTGTGCCCACAGACCGACCGACTGAGTGACTGACGTGTGTGTCTGTTTTTCATTTCCGAACCTTAATGATTTTCGTTTTGTTCTGGGTTAAGTTGCGCCATCTTTGCTACAGCGGGATTATTTATGTCATTCTCTGGTATTTTTAGCGTCTGTCTGTCTATCTGTGTGTGTGTGTGTGTGTGTGTGTGTGTGTGTGTGTGTGTGTGTTCTCTCCCCTCCTTCCTGACTCCTTGCCAACAGGGTCAGGTCAGCCAACTCGGCCTTGGGCGGTAACACGTCGGCTCTACCTTAATGTTCGCCGCTAGTTTCATATATGCAAATGAGGCCATTCGGAGTCCGGCTTGGGTGACCTGGTGGTGTCTCCCCTCCACTCCTGAGAGAGAGAGAGAGAGCCGCCATACTTTCATCACTCCCTCTTCTCTCCTCTCTCAGACACAACAGACGGGGTAGAGCTGAGACTTAGCATACCTGTACCTTAGAATATTAATGCTTACCAGTCACCCCTTAACACCCAGTGCCTCCTGTAGTCTCGTTAGTAGTGTGGGTGGGGAGGTGTATGGAGGGGGTGCACGTTAACGGTTATCCTCCTCCTCGCCCTAATCCTCCTTCTCCCTCGCTCCTCCCTTCTCCTCGTTCCTCCCTGCTCCCTCACACCTCCCCTTTCCTTCACCCTTCATTCTCCCTCACCCCACCTTCACCCCCCATCTGCTCTTTAGTCTCCCTCCGGTCAACCTCTCTCACCCTCACAATCAACTCCCTCACCACTCGCCTCATAGTTACCGTTTATCCTTCTCCCACCCTCCCTGACTCCCCCACACTCCCCACAATCACTCCCTAACTCCCTGTCGCCCCCTCCCATCCCTCCCTAATTCCTCTTTCCATCACTCCCATCATCTTCTCTAACTACCCATTCCATCCCTCCTCTCTCCCTCCCTCCGTACCCCCCCTTCCTCCCCCTCATCCCTAGGGTCTGTCATATGAGCTGTAAGACTCCCTAATTTCCCAGTAGAGGTTAGGGGGTAGAGATGAATCCTGAGTTGGTACCGAAAGAGGGCGCTGATCTCTTTTGTTTACTTCCGGCTAAACGATATTGTGATCCCGTGAGAAAAATAACTCGTTACCTTCCTCCTTCTCTTCCTCCTCTTCTTCCTCCTCCTCTTCCTCCTCTCCTTCCTCTTCTTCTTCTCATCCTCCTCTTCCTCCTCCTCCTCTTCTTCTTGTGGCTTTATGTGCTTAGGTGTCTTCTCTTATGTGTTTCAGTTTCTTTTGTTTTAAGTGCTTCAAGTTATTCCTCTGGTTTAGGTAATTTTCAACATGTGATTTAGGTGAAAGTGAAATCAAATACGATGTAAATTAACGAAAAATAGCACCTCTTGATGAGTTCACTTGATGTGGTAATTATTTTAGTTTGTAATGTAAGGGAAGCCGTGTTTGTTTGTATGTTTGTATATGTGAAGGTGTATAGCCAATGGAGGCACTTGCGGACGAACCAACGTGATTGAGACGGACGGACGGACGGACGGACGGAAGGAAGAGTTTACTGAAGATTAGCCCTAGTCCCTCTCTCGCTTCAGTGGTCGGGTACCAAGAAAAAGTTAATAAGAATTTACATTTTCCCGGCGTGTGGCACCCTGAGTCAGCTGGTGGTGGTGGGAGGAGTGTCTACAGGGGTCAGGTGGGGAGGAATGTTCAGGGAGGGTGAGTTCCAGACGATAGGGGAGGTAGAGAATTCAAGATGGTGAGGAGCCTGAGATTCCATGGGGGGCGTGGGTTCCAGGCAGGAGGGCAGATGTCCCAGGGGTGCTAAGGATGGGGGGGGGAGCGGTGTTACAGGCTATAGGGATGCCAGTGAAGGGGGGAGAGTGCTGCAGGCTAGGGGAGGGGGGGGCACCAACTTGGCGAGGGTCATATTACTTGGTTAATAACTTAGGAGAGGTGAGGCAGAGTGGCACCCGCTGGCTGCCTGGTGAGAGGTGACGTTTTTTGATCCGTAAGGGAGGAGAATTACTCTCTCTCTCTCTCTCTCTCTCTCTCTCTCTCTCTCTCTCTCTCTCTCTCTTTTAATACCATTTCACTTTTCTCTATATTTCTCTCTTTCTCTTTATCACATTTTCAACTTTATTTACATTCTATTGATATTTTCCTACAGATATTTACTAAAGGAACTAAACAGACGCAAACACGGACAGATAGACAGACAGACAGAAATAGATGCTCACACAACACGTTCCCACGGTCAGTCATGCAGGCAGTAAACGATTAGGAGAATTCGCTGATGGCTTACACAACTACCAGCATGTGCTCCCCCCACCCCCTACACACACACACACGGGGTCTTACACATACTCTCGCTTGCACATACAAACAAACACACACAGGGATAATTACATAAACACAAAAACACACCCACACTTACACACACACACACACACACACACACACACACACACACACATATACCTCAACTTTAGTCCTCTCGTAGACGCCTGCATTTACTACACGTCAGCTGCACTATTGCCCAGGGCAGGACAGCTGTGCCACTGAGACCGGCCAGTTCTTGTCCTCCACCGTGGTCGATGAAGAGAACACCCACTTATGATGATCTAACTTTCCTACTTACTTATTTACTTGCATTATTCTTTCATATGATATAAAATGAATCACTGGCTAAACATGCCCTTTCTTTTAAAACTATACAGTACATTACCAGCGCTGGTTCTTAAATATGTAAGCAAGTTAAGTCTCCTCCCCCCCCCAAAAAAAAAAATAAATCATAATAAATAAAAATAAATAAAAAGCGTTTTCTTTGAATCTTGGTGACTCGGACACCATTACCGGCCTCACTGCCACGCTAGGCGGACGTGTGCTGCTGAGTCGCTTGTCCCTCTAGCATTTCCAAACAAACAAAGGTAAGTGTGACAACCATTCCTTCAGGCTGTACAGGGTATTGCTGATAAACAGTACACAGTTGTTATGAATAGATAATGTATTATTGTTGAATTTGCACGCTGAAAATAAATAGAATTGTTAGGGTCATTGTTAGGGTGTTTAAAGGTTAAATTATCTGTTAGGGGCTAAGCTTCAGGTGATCCGGTGTCGATCATAAGATACTCACCTGGTCACAGATCTTGGTCTAAAACGAATAAATTTATAAGTGGGAGTCCTCGGTGGTCACCTCCAATTAGTAGAGTCAGGTGTTGGTGGTTCAGCCGCTCAGCGTGTCTCATTAATCTGTACTGTGAGGTGTGTTAAGGTCCTAGTATATTTTATTTTTATTATTGTTATTCTTAGCATTATTATTATTATTATTATTATTATTATTATTATTATTATTATTATTATTATTATTATTATTATTATTATTATTATTATTAATCTGACAATGGACACAAGGACGAGACTGAAACTTATTAAACTTTAAATAAATTTTAATTTACAAAGTGTGAGAGATAATGTATGCTTGGAGAATCTCTCTCTATCTCTCTCTCTGTAATAACCGGAGAGAAAAAGCTTCTCAGTGGTTCATGAGACGCTTTGATCGTAACTGGATGTAAGAGAACCTTCTAGTGTAGTGTCATTCGAGTTCCCTGGCAACACCAACATAGTTTAAATGAATCAGTTAAATACGTTTTCACTTCAACAGTTAAGGAGAAACTAAAGTACTTATTTAACCGTAGTCTCTATCTTACTGATATATCCTAAATATATCAGTTAGATAAGGTCCCACATCACCAGTTAGGAGAAATGTTATCGTTTGGTTCATTGTCTTATTGTTATAACCGAAGTGAACCAGTAACATGCGGTTTCACGTCACCAGTCAAGGAGAAAACATGAGCGTATAAATATGTTGAGTTATTATATTTGTGTCATTAACCCAAATAACTCAGTTAAATACAATTTGGCATCACCAGTTAGGGGAAAATTTGAACGTGGGAATCTTTGGGTTAGTTTTTGCGTTGTACCTGTGAATGAGACAGTGAGATAGCCGTACACCCCGACCCTGTGAGGCTTCCACGGCCCCCAAGAATTCCTCCTCCCTCCATCCCCCCCCCACCCCCCACACCACGTTCTCACTTTCCACGTGATCAGCGCAAATTGGTGTTGACTAATTATTGACGTCGCGTAATAATTGAGAAATTAGTAGGTGTTTCAGGTAACGAGGCAGGTGATGGCTTCGCTGACAGCCTGGGGAATGCCATTGATGACTGACAGACGTGTACGGTATTTCACGGACAGCTGCGTGGTGGCTTATTTTGAGGTGTTGAGAGAGACCATGATTTCTCTCTCGTGTTTCCCAAGTGGAGTAATAATTATCTTGCTGTTGAATTATTTTATCTGTTTTCTATTTTTTTTTAATTTATTACTTTAAAGGAACCGCTTGAGTGATCCGCCTGTCCGTCTACTTATTAACTTTATTATGCTGTAGTTTACAATGTGTTGGTGTTGATAGATGATGATGATCCTCTGTTATCCGAGGCGGTAAATAATTATCATCTTGTCTGCAGATTAAGTGGAAGGTTAAGGACGTGTTGAAGGAACTGGGGATTTAACCTGACTGCGCCTCGTACAGTTCGTTTGTTTGTGTTTCAACTTTAATCTCACAGTTTCAGTAACTAGTGGCCGGGAGTCTTATATTGTCGAATGTTAATTATTACCATCTTACAGTGGATGTGAGAATGCGGTAAAATAGCTAACTTAAGTAATGAAACAAGATGGAGGCGAAGGTATACTGAGACTGTAGTGATCAAGAATGTCGATTACTGTTTAGTGAAATTATTTGACGAAAATTTCTTAGTAATGAATAAAAATTTAGAACCATCTGAAGATTAAACACCCCAGATTATGTCACATGATGATTACACACCCTAACACTAACCTAACGTAACGTAACCTAACCTAACCTAACATGAGCTACCTTAACGCAAACATAATCTAACCAAATTAGACCAAATTAAGCCGAGTGTTAGCATAACCTAAGCCAACCTAACTTAAACTAATCTAACCAACCTAACATAACCTAACCCCCCATCCATCCCTAGGTAGCGGTATGTTGTTTACGTGATAAAATAAGCTGATGGAATGATTTTTAAGTGATCTGCTATTAAATATTCAAAGTGGAAGCAAAATAACCTCGAGTTTTTAAATTTTTCATTACTGTTTATTTAAATTTTCACTGAAACGCAGAGAGGCGCAGCAGGAGGGGTGACGCACGAAGATAAAATTAATTAGAAAATATTTAAATTAGACAACACCGAAAAATCGAGGAGTTTCAAATTATCAAATTAATATTAAGTACTTTTATTCATCACACTGATTTTTAATTAGATATTTGTACATGAAGTTTGTGTCGATATATTTGACACATACCGAGGAAAACTTGTTATGTTGGTCCCGCTGGAACTATAAACATGATCCAGGTGAAGGTCACAGGGTCACCCAGGGGCCGGATGTGACGTCAGCCGTTTAATGAAGTTGGCAGGTTGTTGTTGTTATAGCTACGATAATTTCCTGGGATTTAAAACGATAGTCAAAACATTGGTGTGAAGAAATGAACGATATTATTCTCAGTGTTTTGGTCTACGAGTGGTGTCATTTTTTCGAGTAGGAATTAGGATGACCTTGTTGATTTTCTTGTGCGTAAACCATGATTCAATCTCTCTCTCTCTCTCTCTCTCTCTCTCTCTCTCTCTCTCTCTCACACACACACAACTAGAACCAGGGGACTAATTACATACTGACTCAATAATTAGATCGTTTGTAAACATATTGAGCATTACAATCATTAGACAGTAATTTAATGTCATCGAGAATCATGTAACTGTGTCAATATTTTAGTAAGAATAATTACTTGTGTGTATGGAGGTGTTAGGAGAAATAATTGTTTTAATATGCAAAAAAAAATAGGTGTGTGTGTGTGTGTGTGTGTGTGTGTGTGTGTGTGTGTGTGTGTGTGTGTGTGTGTGTACCACGTCAAGGTTATTACTAACAACAGGAAGTGACTGTAGGTAATGGAAAATGGGAAAGTCAGAGGTAAGGGTTGAAGGTCACCTGGAGGAGGGCACGGGTCACGAGGGGAGGGGGCAGGTGAGGAGAGGAACAGCTGTGGGGTGATTCTAATATAACTTTATGAATTTTTGTATATTGTGGGGGGGCTACTTCATACGAGGGGGTTGTGTGTGGGGGGGCTATTTTTACGAGGGTTGTGTGTGTGTGGGGGGCTACTTCATACGAGGGGTTGTGTGTGGGGGGCTACTTCATACGAGGGGTTGTGTGTGTGTGGGGGGCTACTCACACGAGGGGGTCATGTGTGTGGGGGGGGCTACTTCATACGACTTCATACGAGGGGTTGTGTGTGTGGGGGCTACTTCATACGAGGGGTTGTGTGTGTGGGGGGCTACTTCATACGAGGGTTGTGTGTGTGTGGGGGGGGCTTCATACGAGGGGTTGTGTGTGTGGGGGGGGGGGCTACTTCATACGAGGGGTTGTGTGTGTGTGTATTTGTCTGTGTACTTGTTCCTTTTTATAAATGTTTTTGTTATTTTAAATGAAGTGGTTATTTGACCGCGCCGACCGGCCAAATAGCCATCGACCATTTACCCGCGGGGACTGTGTGTGATTTCACTGTGATTTTAATGGGATTCTGGTCAGGCTGGATGTGGGCATTACACTAGTCACTGGTCATTACTTAAAGGTTTGATCGTATTTTTTCTAACAGTTTGAAATTATCAGCAAAATAATATGTAGAATTTTATGTGGCCAGCAGTAGTTAGAACCCTTCGAGATATATTATTATATTTATAAGTTGCCAGTTATTAAAACTTTATTTGTATTAAAAATTAGTAAATTCAAACATATTTACATGGTAAAATTATACACAAATAGAGTAAATTAATAATTATTTACCTGGAACAATAATGAATGTACAATACACATTAAAATTATACATAATAATCCACGATGAAACAGCCAATGGTTATTCAGCCGGATAGTGGTCAAATAACCCTCCCTATTTAATATGTGTAAATATTTTCACGTTTGATCTTTTAAAAGTACACATAAACGCACACGAAATTATAAACATTAAATACGGTCATGTACGTACAGTATATGGGCTGCTTAGCTACACATTACTCCTGTCAATTACTCATATTACAGTATATTACCACTTTCTCCAACACAAATGCCACCATAGTATTTTTCACCAACACAATATATGAAGTTTGAACCACACGTCAGCAGGTAAGGTGTGAGATTGTAGAAAATATAACTTGTTCTGGAAAGCGCGACCGTTTATTTGATTTTAAATTGTATGAAAATGCGCCATAGCATAAACAGGTTATCCGATACTTTACAGAGATATTGGCGTATATGACAAGCGGCCTGTGTGTGTGTGTGTGTGTGGTGTGTTCTCTGTCACACCTACAACACCATAACCAACACACTTAACCAACACACTCAACCAACACACTCAACTATAATGGATTTCGTATCAGACGTCAACATAATCAAGAGTTTATGAACTAATCTGTTATTTGTTTTTGTTTAAGGATTAAGAGGATCTTTATATTATGTGAAGACCTTTTTGATGAGTTTAGTAATAAAGTCTTAACAACAAAGCTCACGTGACCTAATTATGGAGAGATGAATTATAATCTCACGTCATTTGGAAATGTTACAGCCCCTTTTCCCTCACTTCTTCCTCCTCATGTCATCCTTCCCTCACTTCTTCCTCCTCATGTCATCCTTCCCTCACTCTTCCTCCTTCACTCCTCTCGTCCCCCTTCCCCTCCTTACTACCTTCCGTCACTCTTGCCTTCATCTAGTCTCCTCACTTCCTCCGTCCCTCACCACTACCTCACCTGGGCCCTGTCTCTCTCTCATTGGCGATAAGTTGATTAGGATCGATGACCCGTGAAGAGAAGCCGAGGTGTGTGTGTGTGTGAGGTGGAGGATGGTGGGGTGACGACGCTAACATTACTTTTACGCAGACAGACAGACAGGCAGACAGACAGGCAGAAAGATAGATAGATAGATAGGGTGAAAGAACTGTCGAGCCGTCCAGTGCAGCCTGAGGTCTGGAAACAAATATAACCCCAGTTTAAAAAAAGTAGTTGAGGCTCTAATACGCGAGGGGGCGCTGCGGACACACTACGTCTCCACAACAATATCATTACAGTGTGTATGACCATTACCAGAACCTAATCCATGACGTATTTAACCAATTAATCGTGCTAATGAGGTGTCTGTTGCTGGTTTCTTCTCAATCACAATAAATCTGGGTTGAACAGTTGTGGTCACAGTCAGTCTCACACTTGGTTGAACTTTTCTTGGTGTGGTTCGAGGGCTTATTATTATTCTTGATGTTCAGAAAGTCGGAGAAGACTCGCTCTGAATGATAACTACTTTACTATGTCCAATGACTGTAAGCTTAATGGTGCTGTACTTATCTTTAAACACAATGGCCCAAGTGTCTGAGCGCGTGTTTTAGCTAAAAATTTCAAGCCATGTTTATACATTAACTCCTTAAAAAACAAAAAAAAACAATATACTAATACCACACAAAATTATTTACGGAATACTCGTGAAAAAAAAACTACCTTAAGTGAGCAAACATCAGTAATATGATAATGGCAACACCTTGTACAGTACCTGTCCCCAGCAGTGGACGTGGCCAAGACCTGTTGCGTTCCTGTTTACTCACCAGTTACTATGGTAACCATGAACAAGGAGTAGTTTTTCATATCGGGGTGTACCATTTGTTATCGGTCACAGTACATATTTCTGGTCTCACTACTCACACAATATTTTTTAGTCACATAGTCCTAAAGAGCTAAAACTGGTGACACAGGTTAAGAACCACACGTCTCATGGGGATAGTGGTGATCTGTGTGGCTGAAGAACGATATAGTGTTATAAGGGGAAGATATAACTGATCAAACGTTTTAAGTACAGTGTATGGAGTTATTTAACACATGGGTGATAGTGATACACCTCTCTATGTTATTTAACGACACTGAAGTTAAGACGGGATAAAGATAGTTTGCTGCAGGTATCCAAACTGTTCAGATAAAACATATTCTGCAACATATTGTTCAGCGGCTCAAGAGACAAGAACAAGTGGTCATAATTAAGAGACGAAACGTGTTCTGAAAAGCTTCCAATCACTGAATGAAATGACGTTAGCAATAATACTGATCTCAGGGTGATGCTTCTAGTGTTCAGGACGGCTGGTAGGTGAGCAGTGTAGGACGATGACTTGAAGTGAAGGTTGTTAATTTTGACTGCTTACTATAGACGCCATTTTTCTTTCTTTCCAGGATGAAATGATACGGCGGGAGGCTCAAGAATGGCATGTTACCAAAATGGCGGAACTTCGTCGTTACAACTCTCCGCCACCCGCCTCTCCCCGCCGCTGATGTGCGGCCCTCACGTCTCTGCCTCCTCCCCCCCTCGCCTCTCATCCCTCGACCCTCCACGATTATCTCCCCTTGATCCCCCTCGCCTCTCACCACTGAATCCACCTCGACTGTCACCCCTCGATCCTCCTTCCCGTCTGTCCCCCCAAGACGGTCGTCCTCGAGTGTCACCCGGCGACGGACCTCGTAAACATGTCCCTCTCGCCTCCACCCCAATCGCCAACCACACCTCGCCAGACGCCACCTACAAGGCGAGCAGCCCTGCCTCGCCAAGACTCTCACGCAGGGAAACTGACCTATCACTCAACCATGTTAGGCTTCAGGAGACCTATATCAACGTGGAGGCGTTAGAGGAGAGGGAGACCGAGAAGCAGCTCTCGGAGGCCTGGAAGAGGAAGAGGAGACGATCGGTGGAACCCTCACTACCCGAGTACCTGAAGTCTGCTCCAATAAAGCGCGTGACTCACCCTTTAGAGGAGAGCGTGATAGTGTCTTTCTTCGGTTCGGTGACGGGCGTAGTGCTCACCTGTGTGATCAGCGTCCCTCTCAGCTTGGCGCTCATCCTGGCGTTGCCCGTCGTTATCCTCGTAAAGGCTCTGGCCGCCCTCTGCAGGCTGCCCGGGTCCAGAAATTGTTCGACCGCTTGCCACAGCGATTATGTGGCGCCCCACGACGCACAGTTCCTACTGCAGGATGTCGACAACCACTCAGTCATCCACAGTGTCCTGGTGATAGACGCCTCTATGAACCTGAAACGTATCAAGCAGCTGCTGGCGACGCGGGTGGTGGAGGCCAAGAATGGTGCGGGAGGCCTCATGTACCCACGTCTCACCCAGATGGTGTCGCAGATGCCTGCTGGACCCGCCTGGGTCTACGATCAAAACTTCAACCTGCATAATCATGTGTTCTCAGGGCCCAACATAACTACAGAAGATGCTCTTCAGAAGTACGTGAGTTCCCTGTTGTCGCAGCCGCTTCCTCCCGCACGACCACTATGGGAGATCATAGTACTACACGACTACGGCCGCAGTCGTGACACAGTGCTGGTGTGCCGTCTCCACCAGTGTATATCCGACGGCATGTCTTTAGTGAGGGTGTTATGCCAGTCCCTCTCAGACAACCAGATTATGCACATCCCACAGAAACCTCACTTTGGGGGCACCACCTACGGTATGAACCTCTTCAAGGCCTTGCTGGTGGGGCCCCTGACGGCGTTCAGGTGGCTCTGGTGGTGGCGGCCGGACGTAAATCCTCTTACTGTGCGTCGAGGGGCTTCGTTACCGCCCCCTCGTGTGGCCAAGAGTACTGGTTCCTGCTGCGGGTGCAGCACTAGGGAAGTGGCGGCCAGCACTTCCACCGAAGGCGGAGCCTACACAGTGTGGGGGGAGGACGGGAGCGACGGGCAGGTGGTGGTGTGGTCGTCAGGTGTGTCTGTGAGCCGCGTGGTCCGCATCAAGCAAGTCACCCGCACTTGCCTCAACGACGTCCTTCTAGCGGCGCTGGCGGGGGCACTCAGACTTACCTTGCAGCGCCAGGGCGTCGTCCATCCCCCAGACCTCAAGGTAAGTCTCTTGTTTAATTGGTTTTATCGTTCACTACCAAGTTTCTTGCTGTCTTTGTTTTTAAGGTTAGGCCTATTTGACGTATGATTACAATACTTTATTGTCGTCTGTTGTTGTTATAACTACATAAATTTTGTGTTGTGAAACAAGTAATGTTACTACTGGCCAGCGGGCACCAAGTAGGTAACAAGTTACACTGAAATGCTGCATATTTTCGCATGAGACAAAATCTGTGTAACTGTGTGAGTGTGTGCAGGTTGTCCGTGTCTCTATTTACAACATTTCCCCAGACACACATGAGAATGTTTTTATGATAGTTGACACCGAGGTGGAGCTCATAGTCCTGTGCTGAAGTTTCAGAAAAGTTATCACTTTCATATTGTAGCAATGTAAACGTCATTGGAAAATAATCGAACTTTTATATTACAGACGAATTTTTACATTGAAGTATTGTGTTGGGTTGATGACACGGCCGCTGCTACGGGTTGGGGTTGTTGTCTCCTGCTTGGCCGACACTGTATCTTGCTTTAAATAAAGCAAATACGGCCTGATGTTGGTTACACATGATATGATGGATGTGTATGTGGGGGGTAGGAGTGCCATGGTAGAAACCCCAGACGGAAAACCCGACTTGGGCTCTGTGGGGCACATAATGGAGCTACACAGCATCTGGCAACCCCTGCAGTAAACCGCTTTGGGCAATACATGTTTACTGAGCTCCAATAAAACCCCAATGACAGAATAGATGGAAGAGGTGACCAACACGGGAACCCAACAACTACCAACGGATGAAGGCAATGCAAGTCACCTAAAGAATGGTAAACTTAACGTTGGCGATCATTCCACATTCTTACGCTTGAAGGAGCACCACACGAAAAGGTGTCACTTTTTTGGCGTGTTAGCCCGCCTGCATACCGAGACAGATAAGCGCCAGCGCCGGAAAGACACTGCCGCCGCCCCTCCCGCACTAGATGTAGTCTTCCACACTTGCAACATTTGTGGATGACCCTGCCAGTCCCTATTGGCCTCTCGAGTCACCTCAGCTCACCAACGAAGGCGCCCTCTCAAATAATTCATATCATTGTATCATCGCTGGATGATCGTAATATTCGATTCCGAGTGACAGCAAAGTACACAGGTTCACTAATAGAGCACAACTGTTGTGTGTTATACTTTTTCTGTATTCATGTTGGCCGACTGTCTCCATATTTCACGTCCCTTTTATGTCCTTTACGGTAGCTGAGGGATACAGTCCCCGTGTTTGTCTTGTTTTACTGACGCATTTGACCTCGTAAATATGTAAAACGGTATATGTCGCCCCAGTAATACTTGTGACTCATACGATCAATCCATCGTATAATATCGGTCAACCTGGACTCACCTCCCATTAGTGGGTGGAACAGGTGGAGGCAGTGAGGTAAAAAAAACTAATTTCTTTCCGATAATCTTAAAGTCAGGTGTGCCAGTCAGGCGTGAACTATGAGAGCTGTCATGGAGACGAATTGCTGCCACCTAGAGACGTGTTTTTCTCTTCTCCTCCTTGATGTGAAGGGGCAGCAGCTACACACACCGAAATGCTCACATCAACATTACAGCATAAAGCATTTTTCACCCTCATCCTGGCGTCCGTCACGTGAGTGTGAGGTCACCTATCACCGAGAGGATGAGATAGGATAAGTGTATCTTTCCCCAGAGAGTAAGACACTTCCTCCGAGTCTCAGGGATACAGATGAGGAAGAGAGAGAAAGCGAGACTTTCCCCAGTGAGAATCTATCCCACGAGGAAGATGATGATTCGCGAACCCTTGGGCTAGTTTGACCTTATTTGGTATTTTTCAGTGTTTGTTGTCTGTTTAAAAATGTTACGGGAATAAATGGATGCAGAGAGAGAGAAAGAGAGAGAGGGAGAGAGAGAGAGAGAGTAGAAGTGACCTGTGTTTGTTTACCTTGTGGGTAGTGGAGTGGTAAGGGACCTTATTTAAGTACACACTATAATTTGCTGCCTTGGCTGTAAGACTTGGGATATTTTTCTCATATGGAAATAACCTGCCAGAATATATTTCATTTCCACAATGGTCTGGACATATTTTTCTCATGTGGAAATAAGCTTACAAAAGTATATTTAACAGAGGCAGGAATGTTGTCTCATGGAAACAGCTAACAAGAATTTATTTCATCTGAGAATTGTTTTCCACGAGACTTGTATATTTTTCTCATGAGATATATTCTTTCAAAGTATATTAAACAGACTCGGATCTTTTTCCTGTATGAACGTAGCCAGAATATACTTGGAGGATAAAGTATATTTCACAGTGCCTCAGGTCTCTTTGTCAGAGTATATTTCACCGAGGAAGTCAATCGTCTTTACGTCTGCCACTATGGAGGTAACTAATGCAGAAGACATGTGAAGTATATCGTTGTCTTGACACTGAACATGACTGAAGTAGAGTGTTGTTTTGTTCTGAAGAAAAAGACAAGAGAAGAATATTGTAGATTTGTATAAAGGAAAAAAAAGGTTATATTATTGTCGTTTTTGAGACAGACAGACAGACAGAGAGACAGACAGTCAATCAGTCAATCAACATCAACAATACTCCATCGTAGTTTTCCTATTTCTACTGAAGACAATGGCTGGTGGATTAGTTATGTAAGAATCCTCTGAGTGGAATTGTTGAGTGATGTGTACAGTGTGTGTGTGTGTGTGTGTGTGTGTGTGTGTGTGTGTGTGTGTGTGTGTGCTCCAAACTGTCTCTCTATCACAGGTTTCGTGTTTTCTCTTTCTCTGTCGACCCGTAGCTCTCTAACTCTCTATATCTCTCAACCATTCACTTGCCCTCTCATTCACCAGGTGCTTTCTCTCTCTTTCCCTCTCTCTGTCTCCTGGCCTATTGATCTCTCTCTCTCTCTCTCTCTCTCTCTCTCTCTCTCTCTCTCTCTCACCTTATCTCACAACTCTTCATTATTAGTCTTAATTTGACAAGTGATCTAATGGAAAGTCTCTCGTCTCATCTCATCTCATCTCAATTAACCTGTTAGTATTAATCTCATTCAGCATCTTATTCCGAGTCTCTTTATATCTCTGAGATAATTATCCTTCTTATCCTTCTTCCTTTGACCTGACCTCTTGACACGCCGCTGAGATTCCTTTTAAGGGCCGCAGGTCATATGGCACTCCCAGTCCTAAGTTCCTTGAGCCTAATCTCTTCCTAATCTATTTGGCTTTAGCATTAGGATTGGGATTTAGTTCAAATGGGGTTAAATATTAAAAAGGCCAAATCTAACCTAAACTGACCAAGGCTCGCCTATAACCTAACCTAACCTAACCTAACCTAACCTAACCTAACCTAACTTAACCTAACCATCACGAATGAGGAACTGAGGTCCATTAGGCCTGCCACTCTTAAGCTTAATGATTAATTTAAGGTAGGTTAGGTTTGGTTAGGTTAGGTTAGGTTAGGTTAGGTTAGAGTTAGGTTATGCTTGGTTACATTAGATTAGGTTTGAGTCTCTAGTGGGACTGGAGCACACTAGACCAGTCTCCGTTGTGAGTGCCTTTGTTCCTCCTCCAGACGACATGAAACGACTTACGTACACAAACACTACCTCACCTGCTCCCTGTGTGTGTGTACCTGCCCACAGACTGACGTACACCTATCTCCTGTGTGTGTACCTGCCCGCAGACTGACGTACACCTATCTCCTGTGTGTGTACCTGCCCGCAGACTGACGTACACCTATCTCTTGTGTGTGTACCTGCCCGCAGACTGACGTACACCTATCTCCTGTGTGTGTACCTGCCCACAGACTGACGTACACCTATCTCCTGTGTGTGTACCTGCCCGCAGACTGACGTACACCTATCTCCTGTGTGTGTACCTGCCCGCAGACTGACGTACACCTATCTCTTGTGTGTGTACCTGCCCACAGACTGACGTACACCTATCTCTTGTGTGTGTACCTGCATGAAATAAACATTCAAAAGAGTTTACCTGCAAGAAGTGATACCCGTATGTAAGCTCAGGACATGTTACTGGAACGATTGATTTGATAAAAGTTAAATGGTGAATTGTGGCCATGATTACGGACTATTTGGCTCACCCTGTATATGTAACCCGGGAGAGTGGTGAACTATAGGGCGCCACCTTTAGAATAACTCATAACTCATAACACATAATACAACATATAACTCATTTTTTTTATTAATTATTTCTTTAGTGATATTTATTTTAACTGTAGTGAAGGTTTTTTTTTTTTTTTACAATTTTTACTTTATTATTTGTAGTATTTTTTTTCTTTTTTCGTCTCTTTTGTATGAGTCATTATTTTCCTTGTACTTTCTTTTGTTTTTGTTTTCTAATTTTACATTTCTCCAGTTCCCTTCTCTTATGTGAATTATCTCTTCTTCGTAATTCCCTTCTTTTCTATATACACTATGTTTCTCGCGTTTATTTCCCTTCTTTGTTCTTCTTTTCAAACATTTTTAATTATCTTCTCTCTTATTTTCTTATTATTTCCCTTTTCTCCCATTCCATTTTCGTTCCCAATATTTTCCGCCTTATTTGTTTAATTTCTTTTATTTCTCAATCTTTTTTTTTTCTTAATTCTCTGTCCTCGTATTTTCAGCGTTTTCTGGTTTATTCATCTTTTTCCCCTTTTCCACCTTTTTCTCTTAATTCTTCATTTTCTTATAATTTACCTTCTTATCATATTACTCTGGTTCTTCATTTTGTTCATAATTCCTTCTTCATTTTCTTGTTTGTTTTCTTTCTCTCGATTTCCTTCCTCTTTTCCTGGACCCAAGAGGAGGAGGTGGCGACCACTCCTCATTGGCTATATCAAGTGACAGACACACCTCTCTCTCTCTCTCTCTCTCTCTCTCTCTCTCTCTCTCTCTCTCTCTCTCTCGCTGGTAATTGGTTGCCTAGCTCCCATTGTGTTTCCATTCTTCATGCTAATTGGTCGACCTCAGGTTGCTGTGTGATCCATCCTTCTCCCTGATTGGCCCACCTGCTTCCTCCCTTCTCTTCCTTGATTGGTCATTCTTTTGTCTTACTCTGTCTTTCTCGTCTATGTTTTCATTCTCTATGTTAATTGGTTACCCACATTATCCTCATGTTTCATCCTCTTCCCCTTGTTGCTGATTGGTTCCCTCTTTATCACGCGTGTCCATCGTTCTCGCTGATTGTCGCTTTGCTGTCACTTGTGTTTATCCATCTTCCTGATTGGTGGACCTACTGTCATGTTTTTCTCTTCTTCTTGCTGATTGGTCCTGCAGTCACCTTCAGGTTCTTGTTTCGTGTTCCTGATTTGTGGAAAGAAAATCAAATTGGATGTTATTTTGTCCAGTGGGATTTTACCTCAGTGGAAATATATCCAGCTGAACACTCGCAGTCGAGAAGCTGTCCAGTGGGATTATGGGGAAGTGAGGATGCCGGGCCCCTTCCTCTTCCTATTTTCCCCCTCCTCCTTCTACTCCTCCTTCTTCTACTTCACCACCTCTTCTTCCTCCGACAGACAGGGTATAGAGGTTGTAAGCATCCCGCCATCACCTCCTCCACCCCCCCCTTCACACCTCCTCCACCTCCCCACCCCCTTCACCCCTTCTCACCCCCCTTCCACACCTCCTCCACCCCCCTTGCACCTCCTCACCCCCTTCACCTCCTCCACCCCCTTCCCCCTCCTCCACCCCTTCACACCTCCTCCACCCCCTTCCACCTCCTCCACCCCCCCTTCCACACCTCCTCCACCCCCCCTTCACACCTCCTCCACCCCCCCTTCACCTCCTCCACCCCCTTCACCTCCTCTACCCCCCTTCACCTCCTCCACCCCCTTCACACCTTCTCCACCTCCTTCACCCCCCCCCACACACACTCATACATTGTGCTGTTAGCATCTTTTACCTCTCCACCTGTCCCGTATTTTCTGCTCTTTTCTTGCCGTTGACTCAGGGGCCGCATGACCTAGACAGCCCCTGGTTGACCCACACTTTAGTTCTCTTACATTTGGCTGTTTATTTTTTATTCTCCCTGACGTCATTAGTGACCTTTCGTGCCCTTCATATCCCGGAGGTGACTCATTGCTATTTGTGTCGTATTTTACTTTCCTTTATTTATTTGTTTTACGTCAGTGACAACTCATGACCTTGACTTCTTCTCTTTAGCATTTTATTTTTTGCAGACGTCAGCTTGACCTTAACCTCCCCGACCTTCTAGACTCCTATTTGTGTGGCATTCTTACCCCCGCCCCGCCAAGGTCTATAATAATAATAATAATAATAATAATAATAATAATAATAATAATAATAATAATGGTGATAATAATACTAGACGTCATCAGCCAACATTATACACAACACCTAAGTGACACACTCGCTCAGTTAACCTTCCGTACTAGTCTAAGCTCCCGTCTTCCCTTCTAAAATTATTCCCTAGTTAGTTAACTCAGATTCTAAAACTTTTGGGGTAATTGTCTTGTCCATCAGTGTTCAGGGAGTAATTTGTGTAGCAATGTACAGAAGTTTTAAAAGGTGGAGAGTGTGGTGGGGGAAGACAGCGGGTGTAGAGGCTCGTGTATAGTGTGCTGGTGAATAATTCTGTATATTTACACCTAAATCCTCTCTTCCTACTGACATTTTCAATGAGGTATAGTTTATAAACATACCCAGGAATACACTGTATATATATATATATATATATATATATATATATATATATATATATATATATATATATATATATATATATATATATATATATATATATATATATATTTCAATCGTATTTTTATGTATTAATACTGTAAATGTATAAACTTTCTGTATAATTCGGCGAGTTTATTCCTGTATTAAATTATTTTGTGGTACAACGGTGAACATGTACAATAGCTTTAGTACACTGTGTGTATGTGTGTTTACATTCTTTTGTTGTGTATGGAATAAAAATATGTTGGTGAATGGTATTTCACAGCATATTTTCAGCAGTACGACGGATGGATATGTATTCTTCCTCTGTGTACAGTTGTGTACAGATACTTTAGGTCGTAGTATGACTGTTAACGTACAGGTACTAGACCAGTGCTCTATACTTGTCTCAGTGAGAAGGATTTTTAGTATGATCTTAACCAACTGACTGAGGACAGGTTGGTATAGGGACAGTTCAGCTGCTGCACCACACAGGCGTTGGATAATCCGCCCCTGGTCTTATATGTTCCCTCCTACCTTCACACCTTCCCTCTTTCTCCCTCATTTCTTCCTCCTCCTCTCTCCATCTAGCCACGACTACTGTACATGTTACATTAATACCGACTAACTAATCGACGCACAACACACAAAAAACTCTATAATTAACAGCCTCGCCACATGTGTAATATCCCACCAATCCCACTGCAGCATGAATTCTGGGAGTGTCATAAGTCATACACGTAACCGCCGTAAAATTTGTACGACTGATTTCGTTATATACCAAATACGTCAAAACGATTCATGCTGGTCAGAGAAATCATAACATGAATGCAAAAACTATTGTAATTTTTGGGGGGTGAATTGGGTTCAAATGCATTGTGTATATTGTAATGCCTTTGTTTGCTAATGAAACACATTGTAATCAATAATGCTGGAGAAAAATCTTATGTGTTTTACAGACAACAAAACGTGTGGGACCAGAATATCTTAGGTGGGTGTAGAGGTTGTCGAATAATATGTACGATCCACGACTCATTGTAAACAAACACTGGTACCCTAAGTCTATAGTCTTAATTCATTGTTTTTTTGTTGATTCATTATTATACAATCATCATCTATTGGTCCATTCCTTCATTCACAACCAGAATCTAACACAATTGTTGTTGTTTAATCATTCACAATGTAATATCAGTTTTTTTCTCATTTAGATTTTTTGGTACATAAATATTTGATGCGCCATTTCTTTCGTTCTTTCACAAAGATTTTTTACCTACTAATTTTTCGCGTGCTGCATAAATTTGAACGTTAGAGTATTACTTTATTTCTCTTCCAAGGGTTTCTTTCTTTTTTCTTTATTTCGTGGCTTAATTTTTTTTCGTTTTTTCTCTAAAGAATTCTCTCTCTCTCTCATTAACATATTTTTAATAATACTTAGATAAGACAAACAAGGTAAAACATTTCTCCCCGGCAACTGTATTTAATTGTGTTGCTTCAATATAAGTGAGGACACGGCACTGTACAGTATAGTATATCAGAGGGAGGATGGAGGGTGTAATACGAACACTAAAGGGAGATAAACGAAGGGGAGAACGATAAAAGAGAGAGAAAGAAAAAACGAAGAATAGTTAGATAGAGAGAGAGAGAGAGAGAGAGAGAGAGAGAGAGAGAGAAGAGAGAGAGAGAGAGAGAGAGAGAGAGACATATACTTAGAAAAAAGACAAAGTAAAAGACATCAAGACATAAAGACAGACACACAGAGTTCATTTATCAGAAGGTCAAATATCTAGATGAAGTCTAAAGGTCAAGAAAATACTAGTTAAATGAATGGTCAGTGGACAAAACTTCAAATGTCAGGAGGTCATAGGCTCAAAGGTCAGGATGTCATAGGCTCAAAGGTCAAAGGTCATAGGCTCAAAGGTCAGGAGGTCATAGGCTCAAAGGTCAGAGGTCATAGGCTCAAAGGTTAGCAGGTCAAAGGTCAGGAGGTCATTGATCAGGCGGTGAAAGCTCAAGAGAATATATAAAGTTTTAAAGGGTAAAAGGTGAGGCGGCCACATTAATGGGTGGTTGTGGGTAAGCGCCTTAGTGCTCTTCCATTAAAACGTTTGTTCTCTGGCTGGCAACACACAACACATATTACGTTTGATCAGGTTAAACTTGCATCAGCTACCCCCGACATGTTCCTCAGGGGTAAGGGGGGTTAAGGGCTTGTTTCTGTGGCACGTGTCAGGTTACTGGGGGTGGAGGGAGCTATTTCTGGGGTATATTTTGTGGGAGAAAGGAGAGAGAGAGAGAGAGAGAGAGAGAGAGAGAGAGAGAGAGAGAACAGATTCCTCTTATAGAAAGACATATAACTAAGAATAATGACCATGTATATAATATTTAGTTATTTATTTTCTATTAGAATTATATTTACTGTATTACCTTAGACACACACACACACACATACATATATATATATATATATATATATATATATATATATATATATATATATATATATATATATATATATATATATATATATATATATATATCGAGGCTTAACATGAGAGTTCGGGTATAAAATGTCGATGTTTGAATCACTGGGCGTTCATGTTTGTGCCGTAGCTTAAGTGGACCAGATAGTTAAGTGGATCAGATAGTTAAGTGGATCAGATAGTTAAGGTAGAAGCTTAAGGGAATCAGTTAGATACACCTCTCCTCAAGAGCTTAGAGATCTGTGAGAATCCATCAACGTGTCTAAGCTTGATGGATATATAAAACGTGATAGTAATGACTCCATCTGTGTATGAAAGCTAACACTTGATGGGGTAGTGTCGCGCTTAGTTTATTCTGACTAACGTTAGATGATTTTTTTTCTTAGCTGAAAGGAACCCCAATCACTTAATGGGAAAAGAGAACCTCCAAGATCCTTCTCCCGTCAAGAGCAGATGTCTCAAAGGCTGAGAAATCCTTGAGAATCCATCCACGTGTTGTAGCTCAAGTGAGGTTGTTAGATACATCCTCACATCTCCAGTTAGAGAGAAACTTCGAAATGCGAATTTGTGAGAATTTTGGAGGAGAGGGTGAGTGACCAGGATGGCTGAGGGTCACCCGAGGGGCCACTTCTTCCTCACCTCCAACTTTCTCCTGATTCACTACAGTGTTGATGCTGAGCTGCTAACTCTAGGAGACGAGGAGAGAAGGAAAGACAGGAACAGGAAGAGAGTTTGTTTGAGGGAAGAAGAATAGGAGAGGAGGAAAGAGAATTTGTTTGAGAAAGAGAGAAAAGGAATGTTCTTGTGGGAGGAAGGAGGAGGGATTTAAGGGAATGCGCTAGAGGGTAGGGAAGGGAGGGAGGAGGAATATACTTGAAGAAGAGAGAGGGATGGGAGGAGATAGGAGGAAGGGATATACAGGGGAGAAAAGGATGGAAGAATTGAAATGGAATAGGAGGAGGAAATAAAGAGCTTACGGCAGGGAGAAGGATAGGGATGGGGAGAGAAAAGAGAAGAGGAATTTCTGAAGTAACGGGAAAGGGAGAGTGAATATTTCTACATGACTTATCCCCCTCTTTGTCCTCCCTTGTCCCTCTCTCAGTCTCCCATTTTTCTTCCCACTTCTATATCTTCAACCTCCCAAGTTCCCCTCCCCCACACACCCCCCTTCATTAACTCCCTTCTACATGTCACTTGGCTCTCTCCTTTGTCATTCAAGATTTTTTTTATAAGATTTCTACGTTAAATTTGTCTTCAGCTTAGTTAACCAGTCAAGGATATTACTCTTAAGAGGAATATTTCAAGGTCCTAACCACTAAGAATACGGACCTAACTTTGAGGGCTTCAGGTCTGGGGTCTATAATCATGGTCCCTGAGGTGGAGTTGTTTATATCAGACGTATTCGCCACCACCATCATCCACCAAGTTCAGCTTGAAATTTATAAGTGATTTTATATTCTAGCGATGTTTTATACTCGAGAGATACATAATCATTATATATTATATTACGGGGCCCACTGTACCCTCAAGAGGTATATAATCATTATAGTATTTATTAGGGGCCCGCTGTACCTCAGAGTATATAATCATTATAGTATTGTATTACGGGGCCTGCTGCTACCTCTCGTATGTTTACTGTAAACGATTGAATGACGAATAAAAATCAGTGGAAGAGAAACGAACTATTGTCCAACTCCTGCAATAAACACTCAACATTGTAACTCCTGTGAAATATATAATCTGTGCTTTACAATTATCTTTTCTGTAACTACGGAAAGAAACAGCATTAACAAAAGGTCTAAATAAGATTATACAGATGACATTATTATCATGAACGATATATGGTGAATATATTTGGCTCATAAAACTAAAAAAAAAATATTAACATAATATTTTGGCCAGTCAAGAGTTAAATCTGTCTCCTCACCAACTATAATCTACCTTCTCCCCATTTCCACTTCTCTCCTCTCTCTCCCCCCACATCATTTCCTTCCTCCCTCTGTCCTCCCCACCATACACCTCCTCCTCATATCCAATTCCTCTCATCTAAGGCATTTGATCCTGTCCTCTAGTAATGCTTTACAGTGATGGGATCGATGAAAATTTCCTCCAGCCAAATTTTTTCTTCAAGTGACATAATCGATCTTGCTCTAATCATTACCCAGATCTTGACATTCCTTTTTTAATAATATTTTTTGATGTAATTTGTGTGAAGGAGACGAGGAAGGAAGAAAGGGGGGGGGGAGGAGGAAAGAGGGGAGATGACTGAAGAAGAGAGGGGTGGAGGAATATGAAGGAGGAAAGGAAGATGAAAGAGGGAGATGAAGGAAGAAAAGAGGAAGGTGTCAAAAGGGTAGAAGGGGAGAAAATAAGAGGGAGAAGGAATGGAGGATGAAAAGGGAAAGATGGAGGGGAAATAGAGTGAAAGAGGT